>NC_029773.3:4404188-4406072 GCF_000817695.3 Arachis duranensis | reverse complement strand
TCTTATCAAGAATTTGTTGTTGCTTCTTCTATATAATTGTTAATCTACAATTCTTCTAAGCATTTGGTTTTGCTTATGCTTAAATTGTTGCTTAGTTTTTAGTTTTGATGTAACCACAATGTAAAACATTTTAAATAATTGTATAATTATATTTTTTTAAATAATTATTTTCGTAATTAATATAAAAAATAATTATTTTTACTAATACGACATTATGTAATTAAATACACATGTAAAATTATTTTATACTAATAATATATTAAAATTAAATTCTGATTTAGTAGTGAATAATTTTTGTTTACAAGATTGAGTGATATGGCACAATTGAATTAACATGCTAACTATAAATTAACACTACACCTAATAATGGGGTATATAATAATATTAGAGCTACTTTGAAATATAAGCTGGATAAATAATATATAATAAATAATTATACATGGAATTAGTAGCTTCTAGATCATTGCTTGATTCACATCCAGTTTTTTTCTTTTGTTTTTATTCCTTTAAATATGAATTCTATTAAATAAGTTCGAAACAAACATAAATATCCCTATTATCAATTTAATTCGGATAAGATTCGAATAATTACTGCGAATATACGGATATTATTCGATTTATGTGCAGTTCTATTAATAAGAGAGATACATGTATAGTTACGTTATATTTTTAATATATTCTTTTAAATAAGAATTTTTTCTTGTACATTTATTTAAATTTTGGAATTTTTTTTTAATTTGGATCATGCTAAATTTATTTTTTGTTTCAACAAAAATATAATTTTAGACCTTTTTATTATAACAATTTTGATACTATATCATGTTAGTACTTTTTTTTAAATTTAAACTAATAAAAAATTATATAAATAATTATATCTCTAACATTAAATAAAAAAAATTCTTATTGCAAAGAGTTTTGAATTAACAAATTCTATGTTGTATGCACAAAAAAAGAAGGGTTAATAAGATGGATTATGATACCATGCATGTTGTATATATGTAGTCCTTCCAATGGGTTAAATACAATATATGTATGTATATAACATTGAAAAGGAACAAAACCTGATATTGCCAACCTAATAATTTGTACAAATAATAAGAATGTCTTGTTGTCGTTTTATTATTTTTTCCTATTGCTTTCATACACTTCCCCTAAGTTTGGTCTTTGTCTAGTTCCTCCACATTTGGACAACTTAAATAATCATTAGTCATGTACGTGTATAATATATGTGGCCAAAAATTTGTGATAGTCATAGGACTAATCGTAAAATAATGGGTTCATATTTATCATCATAGTGAAGACTTTTTAATTTCATGATGAACCTCTTATATATGTTGAAAGGAAATTATTATTATTGCATGTGATTAAGGTAGTTAGATAGTAAGGAATAATAAGTAAAAAAGATGATTTGTTAAAGAGTTTGATACGTGTATATTGAGAAGTTGATATGATTATGGTTTTGATATTTTTAAAAGTTTGGCTAAGGATGGAGAAAAATAGAGGCTAATCCTTATTAGAGGTAGAGGAGGAATTAAGGAACATATATATATATATAGATACATCGAAAAGGAATGAATCTAATTATGTTTTGTTGATGAAAAAGTAATTAGAAATATGTTTGGTCATATTATTATGAATTGTTTATAATATAAGCTTTTAAATTTTTTTTTAATAATATGTCAAGATATAATTATTTGTATATTTTTTTAATTTTTAAGATATGTAATTTTATATTACTGTGTTTAAAAATTATTCTCATAGAATTTAAATAGACAAAAAGATAAATGAAATGAATGTTAGATATAATATCATGTATTTTTTATCTATTAATTTAAATCTTTAGAATAAATATTTTTATAAAAATAGAAATCAAAATATACCTGG
>NC_029773.3:4403527-4404142 GCF_000817695.3 Arachis duranensis | reverse complement strand
AGTAATTTAAATATTGTTGGATGAAACAAAAATGTTTTGCCTAAGCGTCTTGTCTAGTATTTTTTTTTTTTGGAAGAACAAAAATACAAAAAGGTTTGTCAAAAAATATAACAAAAATTATATATCAACCAAATTATTACTCATCATATTTATATTTATGCTTCACATACAATTTTTTTTCAAAAACAATATCTTGGAACGGTAAAGTGGAAAAAATTGAGCACTTTATGTCACCAGTATTTTATTTATATATGTTAATATATACCAAAAAAATATATATAAGATAAAAGAGGAAGGAAATTTGTTTTTATTTTTTACTTTGTTTTCATAAAAAAAAAATAAGTATGATTTTGATTTCTAACATTAAGGGTCAGAATTGAAATCGTTCTCAACGTAATTTTTTATTTAAAACCATCGTTAACATTTTTTTCATATTAAAATCGTTCTTTTTAATAAATTTTTTTTATTTTATTACTAAATTACTCCTATCTTAATAAAAAAATTATAAAATTAAAAAAAAGTGCCAAAAGGAGAGGAGAGAAAGAAAAGGGAAAAGGACGCGCCAAGGGGTTGGGAGAGAAAAAGGAGAAAAGGAGGGGGAAGGGGGAGCCCCGG
>NC_029773.3:4400858-4403432 GCF_000817695.3 Arachis duranensis | reverse complement strand
GCCTCTGTCATCACGACACCTGCATCATCGCCGGTCTGCTTACAAGCCGCTGCCAGAAGCGTAAATAGAAGAAGACGTCACCGCCGTTCATGCATGCTTCTGCCGCCATGGAGTGCGTCGCCAGGAAGGGGAGCCCGACGTGAGGAGGGCGGCGCGCGAAGGAGAGAGAGGGGGATCTGAGGCTGAGTTGGGTTCCTACCACCACTGATCTGCCTAGCTGCTGTCGCTCTGTCGTCCCACGAACTGTCGATGGTTTTGCTTTGGCTTCTGCATCTGCTTCTTCTTCTGCTTTGGTTTCTGCATCTGCTTCTTCTTTTGCTTCTGCATTTGATTTTGTTTTGTTTCTGATTTTGATTCTGCTTCTGATTTTGATTTTATGTGTTGATTTTGTTGTTGAATTGGGTACTCATTGAATTTGATGTTGTTTTTTCTTCTTAATTTGATTCTGATTATTAATATTTGATGGGAGTAAGGGGGTGGTGGTGGTGGAGTAATAGAGGTGCTGGTGGTAGTAAAGGTGCTAGTAGTGATAAAAGATATTTTTATCCGTAAAAAGTTAAAAAAACGATTTTAATACGAAAAAAAATGTTAACGATAATTCTAAATAAAAAATTATATTAAATATGGTTTTAATTCTTACCATCAACATTAGGGATCAAAATAATACTTATCCCTACAAAAATAATAAACATATAAAAATTGAAAGAGAACATTTCTAAATTAGGCAAAGAACATAGAAAAATGGAAGAATATGATGTTAACATAACAAAATAGTTGAGTATATACTCCCTGATAAACTAATTGTAGTATTTTTTTTTGGTGACTAAACTAATTGTAGTATAATAATATATAAAAATAATCCCAGAGAATAATATCTTACATGACTCCAATTCAATATATATATATTTATTTAATCATGTAGGACACAAGAGCACCTATGATAGGAGGACATATCAAACTTCTATATACTAGAACATTCAAGCCAAAGAGATTTTATATTAAATTATTTTTTATATTCTTCTTGTTTCAAAGACTATACTAGAAATAGCAATAGGCCGAGGATCAAAATTAAAACAAAGTCCAGGCTGTTCTTTCCTTTTCCTCTTGGTCTTCTTAGATTCTTTGTTCTTTTGTTGCAAATTACTGTTCTAAGTTGCAATCAATTTCGACGTAATATAAAGTATTTGTTTTATAATATAGTAAAGTATTCATACTTTTAATTAATTAATTAATTATATCATTTTACATAATTTATAATATCATAGTAGCGAAAATAAAAGTAATTATTTAAATCGATCTTTTAAATTTTTAAATTCAAATACTTTAGTCTTTTAGGCTTTAAAATACTAAGGGTTCGTTTTAGAAGCTTTAAAAGTAATTTTTTAAATTTTTGACTTATGAAAAATAATAGTATTAGTGTCTAATATTATTGTCAAAACCAAATTACAACTTTCTAAAAAGTTATTTAAAAGCTTAAAAAACTAAATTGCAGCTTTCTAAGAAATTATTTAAAAGTTTATAGAGAAGTTAAAAAAAATTACTTCTCTTGAAATAAATTTTTTTATCACATTTCTTTTAAAATTAAAAATTCAAATACAAAATAACTTATTTATAAACTACTTTTAATATAGTCATCTATTATTTAAACTATTTTTTTAAAAAAACTTAATTAAGCAACTTTTTCAAACTGAGCCTAAAATTAATTCTTAATATTTACTTTTGTTAGACAATACACTTCTTTTTCGTTAGTCACCCAATGTAAAATGTTAACTCGATCACACACGTAATCATTAAGTGTCTACTTATTTAAATTGAACAAATTAATTCTTAAAGAATAAAAAAAACTTGAACACTCCTTAAAAAATTTTAAAAATTATAAAATAACTTTTTTAAATATTTTTAGTCTTTTTCAAAATAAACATAGAAAATATTCCTAAGTGAAAATATAATTAGTAACTACTTTTATTCAATAACTGGATTTACTTTTTCACATTTTTTTCTCCTATTTTTGTTGTCTTGCATCAAATGTACGTTGAGCGATTTAGGCAATATAAGGCCATATAAGTCTCCACCAATAGAATAAGATAGAAGACTCGTGAAAGGATGAAATGTGTCTACAACGTTTGGAGACTTATAAATCAATAGTAAAACTTCTTCACAAAATTATTTGGTGTCTTTTTTTTTAAGAAAAACCCTACAAGTCTATCGAAAAAGTTCTACTACACTTTTCCCTTGAAGAAATTTTTTTATTGGTTAATATTAGAGAAAAAAATTTAAAAGGTATGGCTCTAATATTATCTTTTTGTTTGTGTAAAGTATAGTTCTATTTCTAAGACAAAAGACCGTTACCCTTTTTTTCTGTTAGTTAGCTTACACCCTGTATATATTTAAATAGATCTTTAAAAAATTGTGTCAAATGTTTTTGTTTTTAAAATTTTTTTATTACATTAAAATTTTTAAATTTTATAAAAATAAGATATATATAAAAATTCTTATATTATTTAAATTCGTTGTTTTTATTTAGACAAATAAATTTTTAAAAATATAATAAAAAAATTTATATATCTTATTTTT
>NC_029773.3:4361555-4400826 GCF_000817695.3 Arachis duranensis | reverse complement strand
GGTAATGTGCTTATCCTCAATTTGTTTGGTTCTTTAACCCTGTTTAAGTTGGCTGGACCAAGGAAAAACAAATAGCATGGAAGTAAAATCATAAAATATGGGCCAAATAAGTTCAACCCAATAGGTTTGAAAATATTTTTATTTTTTTGGTGTACAAAAAGAGGAATAATTATTTTTGGACTAGGGAATCATCTTTTTTAAAGTTTGGCTGTGGCTGAAAAGAGAGTCCGATCATGGACCAAAAATAAAACAGTATGAGCAATATTGGACCAAAATCCGTTAAAAAAAAAAACAAAAACCAAAGATTAGGGTTTTCCCTTTTTTTTATATTAATCAACGATTTTTTGGAAAAAGAGAAAGAAAAAAAAGGGTGACACCATGTCCATGTTCCCATCATAAAATAATGTATTATAGTCGTATAATTATGATTATAACTAGTGATTCTAGAAAATTTTGGCAGCGCAGACAAAATACATATAATATGGCAAAAAAATAAATTTCATAACAAATAAAAAAGTCAAATTCAATAACATAATAAAGACAAATAAATTTCATGATCTTGTATTACTAACGAAATTTTTAAATTTTAGTAGGAGAATATTTAACATAAATCTGTCTCTAGTTGTAACTTCTTGTTAGAGATAGACACTAAAAAACCATGAGGCTTAATTTAATTACCTTATCATGAAACTTCCATTGCAAAAGAATTAGTCACTACAATGGAAGGTGAATTTCCTAATCTTGATCAACAATGAGAAGCAATAATAACCATGACCAAATCTAAATTCACTAACATGGTGATAGTGTATAAGACTTTTGTACATATGCAATTGAATTAAAAGTTGACTTTTGGGCTTATGATGATTAGCCCTATAACCAAGCTACAAACTTTGAGAAAAAGATGGAACAACTTGTTGAATCTGAAAATTTTAGGGTACACTTTTTTAGGCCTCCACTAATGGTGATTCACCAATTTGGGCTTATCATCCTCATTCTTTGTGGATGCTATGATTCTCTCTATAGGTGAAATGTTATGATGCTGCCTCAAATCATCAATAACCGTAGACAAAAAACTAGATATTATAAAATATCAAAAAAATATTATCCACACCCTAAAAATTAATCACCGTAATATGAAAATATACGAAACAATACAGATATATATAAATTACATTCTTATCATAAAATATTTGTATCCTATCAAAAAAAAAGTTTTAATTGTGTGATTTTGGTACTCCATTATAATTTTCATCACCGAGATCTTATCATATTAAAATAAAGAAGCAAAAAGAAAGAGCAAGAGTATTATACAATGCTATAAAAAGAAAAAAGATAAAAGATAAATTGGAAAAAGAATAGAGCAAATTACGGTCTAATCCAATCACAATGATAATGATAATGACCGAAATCTTATTCAGAATGCAAATTGCATTTCAGAGATAAGATTCTTTTAATTAATTATATTAATAAGAACATAAACAATATTGAAACCTTTAATAAAATTATTATAGCTAGCCTCTAGCCAAATTAATTTTTAAGGTTATTTTTTAAAAAAAAAATTATTATTTTTCAGCCTGTCTTGATGATGGTCTCTTCATAATTCATAGTTGACTATGGACAAACATGTTGGCAAATATACCAAATGTTGTCACCGAAAATGAAACTAGCGTGTATTTATGGAAACATAGACCATGAAATTTGGGAGATTAATTTTGTTGAAAACTTATATATAAGGTACATATTTATATTTAATTCATGTTAGGAAGGTTCCTAGATCGCCCAAATGCATGTCACTTCATCAGTTTAGTCTAAACCAACGTCAGAACACAACTAGTGATCGGTTTTAGGCTAATAATCTTCTTTATAATAATAATAATAATGTCAAGAGTTTGAATTTTAGGGATCACCTATTCTCCTTTGAGAATAAATCATATTGTTTATTATTATGGATTTTATAAAGAAATTTAATTTTAATGTAATATCAATATAAACTTGTATTTAGTTACGTAATATGTATAAGTAAAAATAATTATATTTTACATTGACAATGTGAATAATCATATAAAAAAATGGATGTAATTATACGACAGTATAAAATATTTTACATTATCAGTTATTAAAATCAATTTTTTTTATAAAGATGTAAGCTTAAGTTTTTTTTTTTTTTGTATTTGTAAAAGTTTAGTAGACATCATAAATTACTTTCATAAACCTTTATCAAACTTAGAGACATGTCTTAGTTTGATTTTTTTTTTCTTTAAGTGTTTACTATTTTTAGAATTTTATTAAAAAAATAAATAATATATGCATTGAACTTAGGGGTATGTCTTAGTATATGACAGATTGATGGGTACCAATCTAACCTATAAAATAAAATAAAATCCTTAAAAAAGAAAAGGTCACAAGTCACAACACAATTTGCACGGTAATATGATGCATTCTACCGCTGGTTTTGTTTTGGTGGAACAATTCCAACCTCAAATTCTATGGACCGAAACCAGTCAACCTGAAAACCTTATAATTACTCATCCCCCAAAAAGAACCTGTCTAGTATATTCCATGCTTTAAAATATTTTTTATTCATCATGAAATTCTTATGGCTTTCTAGTGTACACATCTATTTCTGTTTACTTTATTATTATTATTATTATTATTATTATTATTATTATTATTATATAACTGTTTCTATACTTTTATCTAACTGTTCCAAACCCATCTAGAGACCCAAGAAGGTTACGACTCGCGGGTCCATTAAGCCTGAACTCGGGACTTGGAGGGGCTTTTATTTATCAACTGTTCTCAAAACTCTCGGATATAAACACACAAACTCAACTAAATTGGGTTGGTCTAGTGGTTAGCTCACTAGTCCGCTTAAATAAGTGTCGGAAGTTCAAATCCTGCGAACATATCTAGTCTGTCGCGATTCGCTGAATTGAAAAAATTTTTGTTAATCTCTCCAAGTAAACTAACTATTTAAATATTTAAAATAAGTGATTTTATAACACAATAAATTACTAATATGTGTAAATTATGCAAAAAGAAAAGGAAAATTGGTATGAAAGTAAATTATTATTATTATGCATGTTTTATATTTTTTATCATTCGATTAACTCAAATTGATTATGGAGCTTTATATCTAGTTACGGCTTTTAGGCGCATAGAGGGACCATTTTTTTATTTATCCATTTTGCTTTATAACTTTTCTCACTGAAATAAATAAAAGCGAAGTTACAATCAAACTTTCTCAATTTGGTAGTAAGTTGCAACGTTACTATCAGTATAAATTATTAAATCAAAATTGCTAGGAAGTGGAAATTTTGTGAAGGTATTTGTCAAGATAAAAGTGGAATACTTATTGACTATTGACCAATACTAGATTGATTCAAGTAATTCTTGGTATATGCAATGAATTCTATTTCAGACATCACATTCAGGTAGAGGTTTTATAAGATATTAGACCTTTCAATAATGTTTAAGAGATAATAAAAAATTATTTTAAATAGTTAAAATAAATTTATTATATTTAATATTTATTAATTACCACTAAAATTAATAAAAATTAAATAAGACAATTTTTATTTATTTAAACTAATTTTTTATTGTTTTTCTAAGTTCTAACATTAACGATTAAGTTTCTATTAACCAGAGAATAGAGAGAAAATAAGGCAATAATGGTTATTGGAGATGGTTAAATAGTTCAATTTGATTTCTAACCATTTAAAAAAATGAACTAAGAGCTTCCACTTTTAGAAACACAACTCTTATTAGTCTATTGTCAAATTTTCGTTAGTTTAATATTGATGTAGCTACTTGATGGGAACCACTTTTTAATTGTGGTTATAATGACCACAAATTAAATCATTAAATAATGTCATTACAGTTTGAAGATGGCTCAATACTATACTCATGGCATAGATAAAAATATCTTCTTCTCTTTTTTTAAATCATATTTTCAAAAATATTATATATTAAAATCAGATTTATGGATCATTTTTTAATATATATATTTAATAATTGAATACTTTTATCATTTTAAAAATATTGTACCTTTAACAAATTTAAAATATACTTTTCTTAGTAATTTAATAGTTATAGAACGTTTCTAATTATATATATACATTCAGTTATAAATTATGTTAAAAAATACATTATATTGCTCATGATAAACTGACAGGTAACATCAACTAGAACCATCAAAAACCGCCCCACTTGTCTATTTAATTTAACAAAAATATTATATTATTTATATATTAAAATTAACTACTAAAATTAATTATTATTATATATTTATATATAAATATATACGTAATTTAATTTTTTTAATATATATTTTATATTAGCAACTGATTTTAGTTTATATCTAATTATTGTTAATTTAATTCAATTTATATATGTGGAAAGTGCATGGTAAACTATCTTTGCCTTATGCATATATTTCATCTCATTTATATAGTTTCTCTTATTATGTGTATATATAGTGAATACAAAAAATACAACTTAATTATATGGTAATTAGTTATACTATTATATATATACTCACATGGTTGACCTCCAATAATTGTGTTGTTTGATAGAATACTATAGTTTCTAAGCTATAACATTGCTTTAATTTAGCACCATAGAAAAAAAAAAACACCTAATTAATATTAGAAAAAAAAAAGAAAAACATATATATATGCCTAGTCATAAATTGATATTATTTAGTGAAAGAAAAAAAATAAAAAATAGGCATATTATTATTATGTGTCTGGACAGGAAAATTGACCAATCCATTAAAGTTGAGGTGACATATAATTTTGGAAGTTTTCATCATAAAAAGACCAAATCTGCAGATCACACACACTATCTTGGAACTTCAAATAAGATTCAAGATTCTTACAGTGACTTGGCCTTTCTTCCTTTGCCATTTCAATTTCAATGGTCTTTTCTTCCCCTTCTCAATGGTCTCTTTCCATGCTTTTTCTCTCAAACTTCATTTTCAATTTCTTGGATTTAGCTTCAGTGTGTGTTCTTGGAATAAACCCTCTTTATTTGATACCCTTTTGCTAGCTTAATTAATTTCACTACCAAGTACCATTGGGTTTTGATTTTATTCAACTTCTTCAAACAGATCCCTATCATTTTTACTATATCAAATAATATATTATTATAATTAAACATAATGACAAGCTTAATGGTCCATCATGTCGTTATGTTTAATTATTTAATTAATGGGGACAAACTACCATGCAGGTGAAGTGAAATTTTTGGGAAACTTCTTAGTGTACAAACCTATTTCATGCACATTATAGAGGAAAAAAAAAACAAACAAAATGTCCCTCAAATATCACTTGTATGTTTATGAATAAATCACTATTTGTACACATAAAAGATATAGACGCTGACAAATGTATCCATATAAGAACGACAATTATAATCATAAGAGATAGCTGATATGTGCCAAAAGTACCATAACAGATCAATTGCATAACCAACATCCGAATACTTTTGACACACGAATGTCATTTTCCGTAGTTATAATTGTCGTTTTATTCTTATATGGGTACATTTGTCAGCGTCAATATCTTTCATGGGTACAAATGGTAATTTATTCGTATGTTTATAGTCAATTTTAAAAGAACTTATTATAAACTTTTTTCAAATATAAATCTACCTGATTCAAAAAGGAAGAACTTATATCAATATCTTAACTTGAATTTAAATGTGGTTTTGATTCACACTCCATTTTTTGAAAAATATTTATCATCTGAAAAGAAGAAAAAACGGAGTCTTTGTCTAAAAAAAATTTCTTGAGAAAAAACAGATCCTAAATTATATATAATATAATTTTATTTGAGTGCTTGAAGATTGAAAAATAGTTAAAATAAGAAATTTTTAGTATCTACAATAGGTTTTTGTTTTGAAATTATATTGTATATATACTTTATTTAAAATTTGAGTATTTGATGTTTATTATTTTTATTATATGATATAATTGAAAATTATTAAATTTATTTTATATTAGTTATAGTAGAATTAATGATGCTTCCGCCATTCAAATAAATGATCTTCGTGACATGTAAAACTATATTTTCCTGTGAAAAATAAAGAGATGTGTTGCCATCCCTATATATACTCATTAGTTTAAGTGGTCTCTTAAATTTTATTTGATTGAATTAATTCTTCAAAATTTCTAATTTCAATTAACTTTGACACTACTCAATTTTACATCCATATTTCCTACTTAGTTTTTTTTTTTCTTATTAATTAGTGGGTTTTTTTTAGACTTGTGGCAATTTCAGATACTCACTAATACGAAAGTATGACTGTCACAATTCTTAAATATTTTTCTATAAACAAGAAAAGTTCTTATTATTTTTTATTAATTTTTTTTATTAAATATTTCCTTAATATAATGACCTAGTAGCTTAAGTAGGAAACTAATGAAAACAGTAGTGTTCTAATTAACACAATTCTCCAATATTGTTAAGTCAAGATATGATTCTATTTATGTATTAAAAATGGGGTTCCTGTTAAACCTACCATTAAGTTAGCTAATCATTTTAAATCTTAAATTGTTCCTTAATGTCCACATTGATTCGTCCATATCCTAGTTTGTTTAAAAAAATTAATTGTGCCTTTACAATAAAACAATATACCAATAACTGGTACCGTAGTTGCTTAGTACTTCATGCATTTACCAAAAGGTGTCTGAATAAAAATATTAAAAATAATAAAAATAATATACTAATTAAGCTATTGATTAATTATATTACACACCATATATACCAAGTATAAAGTTCAGAGGTATTAGGATATAATATATAGAACTAGCATTGAGTTGTTTGGCAATTAAAAATAACTAAGAGAATAAAATGTAGAACATGTAACATTCAGTTATTATAATTGGACCATGTGTGAAGGGTGATGAATATTAAAGCTGGCAAGATGTAATTAATTATTTTAAAGGCTTAAAATACATCATTTTTGCACCTCGAATCAAATCTTAAGAAAGTGAACAAGAATATTATGAGCTCCAGATAATGCTTCTATTATTTTTACATAGTTGGTTGCACTTTAATTTTTGTTATGCCCCTTACCTAAAGTAAGATCCTTATTTTGTTTTTTTGGCTTTGTTTTAGGTGGGCCAATTCGGCTCCCACATACCTTCTTCCAAGTTCTATCTCGAATTTTCTGTAATTTCTGTTCATACATAATATGATGTTATATATATATGGTTTAATTTGAATGTTTATTTATTTATTTTTGTTAATATTAAAAATTTAGGTAGAGAAAAGCATTAGTTATCAGTAGGGTATTTGTGATTTGGTTTAGATTAGACTAATAAAAAATTATGTCATCATGAAATTATTTTTTGTAAACGTTGAAGGAGCGATTTTATAATATAGTATTAAAATTTTTATAACTTAAAAATTTAGAGTTCAATTTTTTGAGTAAGAGAACATATTATAAATGGAGACCATTTTAATAAAGACACTAAAAATATATTTTTTAAAGATATTCACATATGTCATGTTATTATTGAACATTTTTATTAAATAGATTAATAATTTATTTTTTAATAAATTAGAATAAAAAATGTTTATTATAGCAACAATAATAAACCCAATTGTTTGCATTATAATTATTAGACCCGATTTGATCCGATCGAATTATAAAATCTAAACTGAATATCTTTAAATTTTTTTAATAAAAAGACAAAAATATCCCAAATTTTTTATTTTGCGGACATTTAAATCTCTAAATATTTAAAAATACAATTAAATCCCTAAAAAAATTAGGGTTTATTATTATTATTATTATTATAAAAAAATCAATTTTATTCTAATTTGTTAAGAAATTAAAAAAATAATCCGTTCATTAATACATCCAATAATAATGCGACACGTAAATGTCTTTACAAAGAAAATATTAAGTAAAAATAATAAACAAACAACAAAAATATAGAACAATTTAATTAAGTTAGTATGAATAAAAGCATATAAATTTAATTGTATCAATCACAAATTCAATCTAATTCTTGTTCTTCGTCATAAAAAATAGAGCTCCAAACTATGTGTTTTAATTATTATTTCTATTTAGATTAAATTGATAACAACCCTAGTGTTAAGTTCCCACCAAAATCATTAGGAAGATTATTATACAATAATAAAAAAAAATCGTTATTGATAGGATAGATATCTAGAGCCGACAGAAACACTTCCTAGCTTTTACAAAAGCAATAAAAATGATTGAAATCTTTTAGGCAATGATATTTCAAAAGAATCAGAACATATAAATCATCAAGTGTAGGACCCAATTTCACATCTCCAAAATATAGCCTCATGTGATTTGTGCTTTCTAAATATCATGGCTATTAATTTTTTTTTCTATATATAGTATTTAGGTCAAAAAGAAAGTGGCATGCATAGGAAGGAGGGTCTGTATGCTCAATCAAGTCATTAGCTAAAGGCTTTAGTAACCCCTTAAAAAAGCAAAGTTCATGGTGGCACCTCGGATATCTCAATTGTCGAACATGTTCTTTGCTCAAAGATTTTGCGAATAAGCAAAAGAGGAACGATAGGAAGCGATCAGAATTTATTATTTTTTTTGTTAATAATTAATATTTAAAAATATAAATTAAAAATAAATTGTTAAATTATTAAATTAAAAAAATTGAGTTGATAATTAAAAATGTTAGTTAAAAATAATAAATTTTATTGATTGTATCAATTTTTATAGACTTTTATTTCATTATTATATGAAATCATATATTGATATATATGATCTATGATTTTCTTTAAAGCAATCCATCAAATTATGTGTTATTTAATTTATTTTTCTGTGTTATTCAATTTTTTGTTATATACAATTCAAAATAATTTCTTTCATATTCAACTAAAATTTCTTGTTTTTTTTTATTTTTGTATTATTCAACTTAAATTGTGCCGGTCAAATCAATTTATGTATCTTTAATTAAAATTTTTGTACTTTTATGTTATATCTACGTTATGTTTATGTGAAACTCAATTTAAAAACCAATTTATTGGTAGTTTTAAAAGAATAAAAAATTGAAAGAATGGATATTTGGAAGGAAGAGAAAAAAAAAGAACAAAAGATGAGTTTCAAAAAGAAGAACAAAAAGAAAAAAAAACCAATGTACTTATTATTAGGATCTAAGAGAAGAAAAGAAAAAATGAGAAAGGAAGAAGGGAAAAAAAAGATGAAAACCACAAGGAACCTCTAATTTTAAAGAATTTGGTTAAACTAAATTACAAAAATCACTTGGTCTTATAATACCATTACAATTTGTTAATATTACATAAAAAATAATATATATATTGGGGAAAAATAGTGATGACATGATGAAGAATATTTTGGTCTTCTTAAATTCATAGACTCTAACACAAAAGGAAGTCAGAGCTGATAAGAAGCATATATGGCATTAAGAATCAAATCAAGAATGTGAGATTGAGTTGTAAGTATCGTTAATTTCTTGACTCCACCAAGTGGATTAGGTCCCTTCCTAGGCAATATAATTCCACTACTAGAACAATAGCTTTAATTAACTTTAATTTCAAAGATTAAGGTAATCACAAACCCACATTAATAATAAGTTTCCTTGTAACTAAGGATTGGTTTATGATGCATTTTATTAATGGAATGACATCATTAAGCACATAGTTTTGCTCCTTCACACATATGCCTCCACACAAAACTAATAAGTTTTGATTTGATTCTCATTAATAGGATATGGCTCTCTCATTCATCATTCTTCCACTATGAGGAGGGTGCAATGCAACGATTCCAAATAATTAATTAACTACTTTTTTCCGGGAGGGTGGAATTATTTAATTAATAAGAACTATTGTTAAATGCCAACCACTTTATGTTAAAAATTAGTTAAATAAATAAAAAAATAAAAAGAAAAACAAATTTAGTTAGATCGTGGCTTATTTTTTTTTTTTTGTCTACGGTATTCTCTAATATAACAAGTTAATGACTAATTTATTGCAGATCTGAACTTTATTTATGGGTCTGTCACTGGTCAATAGTTACATATGCATGTGCAAGACAAAATTCGAAAGTGACTCACTTAAACCAACAAATAAATTGATCACTCGATTAATCTAATGTATATGTATAGTTTCCAATATGAGTATGTTTAGGTTTTGAAAAAATTGTATGTTGCTAATAACATTTTTATGACCTAACATGTTTGGTGAGAACCAAATACATGTACTTTGGCCATATCTAATAGAGTTGGCCAATGAATATGTCACTCAACAACGAATATAGAATATTTTTTAATATCATATTAAAACTGAAAGAGTGCTAATCAAATCTAAGATTTAGTTCAATAAGAGTAGTTTATTCTCCAAGTTTTAAAAGGTAATTTGACCCTATATGCCTAGACCATTGCCATATAATAAAAGTCATAAATAAAAACTATATCTTTATATATTCTATTAATAATAATAATAATAATAATAATAATAATAATAATAATAATAATAATCTACCTATATAAATCTCTCTCCGTGTGATTCTAGATTTTTACATCAATGAAATATGAAAAACTTAGTTTCAATCCTCTTTTCTATATTCTCTCTTTTTTTTATGATTTTTCTATATTCTCTAAGACCTGTTGATCTCAATTCTCAAGATTCATCAACCACCAAACAAGTAAATTATTAATAAAAGGGGTAATAATTTAACCACATCTTTATTAGGTTCAAAATTATACTGCCATTAATTTGACGAGTTGGTTCTTTATTATATACTAAAGATCCAAGTTTAGTCCATCCGTAAATTAAGGATGAGAGAAATTAGTTGTGAATTTACGAAATCATTAAAAAGAAAAGATAAAAACAACCTTGATTAGCTTATTGTCTTAGAGCTTACAACAGCTTTCTATGTAGCATATATTCTTTTTTGCTTCTTTAATTGGATTTATTGTTCAATTTTTTTCATTATTTTCAAGTCAAGTGGACAGAATTATATTGTATGTCATTTCTTCGTAATGAATAAATAATTTGAAAGGCATTGATATTTTTGTTATGAGAAATATTTTTTGTACACTAAAATCAGTCACTAAAATTAGCCACCAATATATTTGTGTATAAATATATGTATAATTTAATTTATTTTTAATGTATTTTTATATTTTAATATATATTTTATACTAATGACTGATTTTAGTGACTAATTTTAATATATATGTAGCGTAACTCTTTTGTTATTTGGTCATCAATTCATCATGAGTAAATAATACGGTAGAAGAGGAATTAAGTTTGCGTGAAGTTAGGATTTAGGAGGTGCAACTTTGAAAAGCGGTTAGAGATATAACCATTTACTTTCAGTGTAAATTAAAACTGATTTATCTATATAATTAATTCTAGCGTAACTCATATTTGAATTCAGTTAATCCTTCGTTTAAAACATCTGTGAGGATTACAATAAATTAGTTCTACATCCAAAAAAAAAAATAAAAAAATAAAAATTTTATAAAATGAGATATTTATTAATTTGAGGATTTAAAATTTTGATTTAATTGTGATTTCTTTTTATTTTATATATTCTCACTTGATTTCTTTTTAAAAAAATTTTAGTGGTCGAGAACTCTCACGGTGACTCAACAAGTAATATCAAAATTGATAGTTAATTATTTTGGTAGTCAAATAGTGAGTGATGCAGTGGTGTAATGAACGGTATAAAAGTCGTTGGTAAATGATTATTGGCAAATTTTTGAATTTCGATGTTAATTATTGTTGAATTATTCTAATGATAATTACTTACAGAATGACCATTTTGATTTGTGTATACTGTCGAATAGACAGTAATATTAGTGCCTTTTTAATAGATTTGCACCTTAAATTATTGTAAAAAAATTTCTATTGAAATTCTGAAGTAATATTATTTAACAAAATAATGTTAAAAAAATAAAATATGTCGTGGGATTCATTCAATACAAAATTCGATGGTAATATTTTGTTATAAAAAAATAATTTTATTTAATATTTTTTAACTGATTATCATAGTTATAATCAGATTAAAATTAAATAAAAATTAATAAAAACTATATATCTTTTATTAAAATAAAAAATTACAATATAATCCAAAAAAAATCACTACAAAAAAATAAAATCATCTTATCAATGAAATAACGGATAGTAATGTGAAACTATACAAAAGAAAACACTAGATCCTACGAGTATTCATAATCGTCGTCATCCTTTTCTTCCTGTTGATGGCTCAGTGCTGGTGTCTACGTTTGCACGATGAGAATGAGCCGCTTTCAGCACTGTTGCCCTTCGCGCGCAACTGGTATTTGTAGATAGTCAACTGTTATCACATGCACTGTATGTACTCCAACTCCTGTTTGAGCTCGTGTCTTAAGAACTCCGTCTTCGCATCCTGAGCATCCCTTTTTGCTATGCATATGAGAAGCTCGTTGTACTTTTCATTAGTCAAATGGACCTGCTCACGCAAATCTACGTCTTCATATGTAAAGAATTTATATCTTTTTGGCTTTTTCATAGTCGTGGCCGAACCCCCCTATATATTTCGACGCCCTGGCCGACTCTTTGTTGATCCTATTCATAGCTTGATGACTTCTGAAACCTTCATCCGCCTCCCAGTACATATACAGGGCCTTCTCAGTGTCGGGTTGAAGTCACTGTGTCAGGTGTGCCCTCCTCATCCGCACGTTCTCTAACATCTATTGAAGATGCTTTGCCATCGGTGATGGAAGATCTTTTTGATCATCTGGTTGTAGGCCTCATCCCATGTGATTTTTTTCTACACAATGAAATAGTAGATAGTTAAAAAGTGATGTCATAAAACCGTAAATGAAATGTAAGGAACATTAAATAACTAACTTATTGCCTACTTGTCAAACCATCCGTTTCTAACTTCAAGAGGAACTTTTTTGTAGTTGAGTCAAACGTGGTCATAGAGCAACTTGATAACGTTTGGATATTCTTGTTAACAAGTCTTATTATCCGGTGCAAACCTACGATTGGATAATTTACACTTAGTAAAAAACATACGCTAAGAAAGAACCAAATATAAATAGTATATAAGAATGAAAAATGCTATGAGGCCATCAAAATTTCTTGTTTTTAGCTATCACGCACTTAGCCATAATCTCAATTTCTTTAGTCTAGTTCTTTTAGTCTAATAATCCAACAACGTACCTTTTCTAATACTTTTAAACGCTGATGGCTAACTGATGGTCAAAAATAATAAATTCTGATAATCTTCTAATGTTTCTCTTTAAGAATTAAAGAAGTTTAATGTTTACTCAGTCATACCATCAGGCCAAATCCACATGCTAGTGACCTATGGTACTTTGGGATCTGGCTGGAATCTATGGGAGGAAGCCGGCACGACTGTGGACTTGAATCAAACCACTCACATTTAAATACAAATGCTATGTCCGTAATGTGACAAAAATATTGTAGTTGAATTATGTTATGCAACGCAGTGAATCAATCCGAATGACCACCACCTATGTCTCCGAGGACCCAAATCTTAGTGTTATCTGTTTTTTATTCACTGACTATTGAAAAGAATGAAATCGATAACCATTGACATTGTAAAGTGATAAATCTGATAGTTAGCAAAACGATGCATTTTAAATACCAATTCGTGTCAAAACTTATTGTCGGATTTTGGGATGGGCGACCAAATTCGACGGTAAAATTTTTGCCAGACAAATATCACAGAAATCTCACATAAAATCTTACAGTAAATTCGTCGGAATCATCCCACATAAAATTCTATGTAGTAACTGACACTTGAAAATGAGATTGCATTATATGTTAAGGTTGCAAATGTGAGGATTATGGTGAATTAGTCCCACATTAAAAAAATAAAAATAAAAAGAAGTGAGGAATTTATAAGATAAAAAATCATTAATTTAAAGTCTTAAAGTTTTGAGTTGGATAAATATAATGTTTTCTCATCTTATATTTTTTCACTTAGTTTCAGTCAAAATTTTTTGTGTAGTAAAAAATTTCTAACGGTAGCCTAACACTCCATATGTACTAATAAGGTACGTTGTAAGATTTGCTTAAAAAATGGATTTTTGCATAAAATTAATTATCAAGTTTGGTTCCACTCTCACATACGTGTAGAATAGATCTACGTTCCGTGCAAGAATCTATAATATCATCACTACTAGAAATACCGTAGTTTACTACGGAAAAATACTCACAAGAAGCACTGACAAATTTCTATGATTGTGGTAATTAATTGTAATGTTTTACTTTTTCGCGACTAAATTGTGTAGAAGTTTTCAATGTTCACCTTGGCGAAATTAAACGATATCTACTTTTAAATTACGCGTTTTTATCAACGAGTGTTTTCTTCCATCCATTTCAAAAATTTTATATACAGTTTTTACTTTTTCAAAATTTTAATATTTTTGTTTTCCGGTAATTTTTTATTTTTTTAAATTTGAGCCAAAATTCATAATCCTAATTAGTATGCACCGTCTTTGAAATATGGTATATAATTATAATTTTATATTTTCTTATCATAGTTAACTATTAATTTAAATTAAAAATCTCAATTATTTCGCTGAAATAAATTCAAATCAACGTTTACAATAATATAAGTGAAATTTTGGGCGAAAAAAAAGTAACTTTCACTTAGCACCAAAGTAAAGCTTACTCACTAGAAAATTGGAAGAACTCTCTTAGTAAATTCAGCATTGAGTAGTCGAAGATCTATTAGTTGAAATAGTATAAAAAGAGTACATACTTATAACTTTAATTAATTAAGAATGAATGTTAAAAGTATATATAAAATTCACGATAAAAAGAGTACATTTTTTGTCCCTAATTCACAATATGCATTAGTTTTCCTAAATTTTATTTTTCTATTTTTTTATTATCTTTTTATTAATTTAGTAAAAAAATATCCAACATAAATTAACGCAAGTTTATTTTTGAAAGAGTTACAAAATTTTAATATTTTCTTTCTCTGGCAATTTTTTTTGTTAGAAACAAGAGACTAAACTAGAAAAGAGGCCTGCTACACATACAAGTCTTTTTGGCTTACAAGTCTTACAAGTCCAATAAAACACACGCATTACACTTAATTAACGCATTAGACACTTCCACATTCAAGAGTAAATAAAATGCACGTTATTCAGCAACTTCCTGTTTCCAAAGCGTGCTACTCACTATGCATTATGAACGACTCTTCTTCTTCTTCCTCCATGAAAACAATTTTCTTGCCAAATTTGAAGATAATGGAACTTCAGAAATACACCCAAACGATTACAGAAATACACCCAAAGGATTACAGAAATACACCCAAACGATTATAGAAATACACCCAAAGGATTACAGAAATACACCCAAAGGATTTAAGAAATACACCCAAAATTTGTTGAAGTACACCTTATGCATATTTCAGAACTCTTTCTCTTTTTCCTCTTCATCTTCTGCTGCTTTTTCTTCTTCAAAAACGATTTTCAGAGCTTGATGTAAAAAAAATGAAAATCGAGAATAACGAAGAAAGAAAACAGAGAGAAAAGCACGTAAATGAAGAAGAACAGAAAAAAGTAGAACAATGTGCAGCAAGAAGAAGAAAAAGGAGAAAGAGAAGGCAAGAAACGAAAGAAAAGAAGAAGAAGAGGAAGAGGAAGAAGAACGTGCAAGAAGAAGAAGAACGAGAAAGAGAAAGCAAGAAACGAAAGAAAAGAATAAGAAGAAGAGGAGGAATAGGAAGAAGAACGTGCAGCAAGAAGAAGAAGAATAAGGAGAAAGAGAAGGCAAGAAACGAAAGAAAAGAAGAAGAAGAGGAAGAGGAAGAAAAAGAAGAACGTAGACCTTGCATCACGTTTTTGGGATTTATTCGTTAATTAACTTGTAAAGCATACAAGCCCTAATAACTTGTATGCAGAGCTTTTCTCACTAGAAAAATGATGGTATATTATTGAGTATATTCAAGTCGTATATTTAAGTTGTCTAGAATGATACAATATAGAAGGGTATTTATAGGGGCAAAGAGAATCGTAATAATAAAGACGTAATATTTTATAATAAATATTTAGATATACTAAATAATTCTAATTGCTCCTATTTGATCCTAATTATATTCTAACATCCCCTCTCAAACTCAAGTGACAACTTGAGTTTGAAACTTATTTAAAACAATGAAAAAAAAAGAAAAAAACTGCATAAACTGATAAAACGGGTGCAGACAGAAGGAAGCGCAGATAGAACTGACGCTTATCTGAAGGAAGTGCAGACGGAACTGTCGCTTGTCTAAAAAAAATTCATAATCCTAATGAGTATGTATCGTATTTGAAATAAGGTATATATTATAATTCTATATTTTTTTATTGTAGTTAACTATTAATTTAAATTAAAAATTTCAATTACTTGACTGAAATAAATTCAAATAAACGTTTACAATAATACAAGAAAAAATTTGGGCCAAAAACTTAAAAGCAACTTTCACTTAGCACAAAAGTAAAGTCCACTCACTAGAAAATCGAAAGAACTTCCTCACAGGTTCAAATTATTGTTCAGTTTCTCTGTATCCCTAGTAAATTCAGCATTGAGTCGGCAAAGAAGGTCCCAAAAGAGTGAAAATCAAGATTTTACAGGCAATCCTGAGTCACAAAGAAGATTGGAAGAAAACCTAAGTAGCTCTTTTTTATGTTTATCTAATATTCTCTCTTTGATGGATTTTTACTTTTTTTTTGTATTTAAAAGAATATTTTTTTACCATTCACTAACTCTTCCCCAATATTCCTTGGGTAGAAACTAGATCCGCATGTATCAATACTGCAACTTTGGCTCTTGTCGATGTTGGGATCTCCATGCAAGTTTGTGTTTTCTTTTAAACTGTTCAACATTTGATTAGCTTTGTGACTTTGTAATTATTGAAACTTGTATGAACATGAATAAATTTAAACTAAGTAGAAGACAGTGCTGGAGGCCCTGATGTTACTGTTAGAATTTTGCCAAAGTTGAATAAAGTGGCACTTCTTCATGTTAATTTTTTTTTGGCATTATTTCGTTTTTTGTATTTCTTTTAGTCAACAATGTAAATTAATTTTAGATCTTTCTTTCTTGTTATCCCAATATGTTTTCTTTCGTTTGTTATTGGCTTTAGATAGATTCTAAACTACCAATTGACATTTTGGAAAATATTATGCAACTAGCAATTGAAGGATGCAAAGCAATTACAAATTATATCATCGAATTAAGTGTTGTACCTTAATTTTTCTGATCATTCTCGAAGGAGTCAAATCATGGCCTATTAATTTCTTAGCTTGATTCCTGATCTCTGTCGATGTGTAATTTAGTGGCTGAAGTTACATGTCCTTTTTGCTATTTATTTGAAAATATTTTTGCATGTAGGTTGTATGTGTAATAAGAAATGCAGAGATTAATAAATTTATTTTGTCTTGGTAATTTTAAGCTTTCAGTTTTTTGTATTATTTTAGCAAAGTCTGATATTTATTTTGTAAAAGTTATATTTGAATATTTTTTTAACATTAAATCCATGTAATCTAAGATATTTTCTTTTTAATACTAAGTATTAGTTAATTTCATATTTTTATACTATAAATAATACGTATAGAAATGTTATTATTATTTTTTTTAATCTTATCTGATAAAATTTTATATTAAGGAGTATTTTTATTATGATTTTTAAAATTTAACTTTTATTGTTAGTCACAGAAAAAAGTATGGCAAAAAAGTTCGACCTGGCCAGTTTTGTCACAGGTAAAGTATGGCAGAAACAATTATTTTGTTATGCATTCTTTCATTTTGCCACGAAAAAGAGTGTGTCTAAACGTGCTAAAGTTGTGGCTAACAAAATCTCTCCATAGATGTTAAAATTGTGGCTAATAGACTAAAAAACGTGGCTAATTAAAAACGCATCACTCTCTTTAATCACAGATATTCATTTGTTGCCAAAACGTAATTACCATAATTTTTTTAGAATTTAACTACAAATTTTTCCGTAGCTAAATCTCTTCTTTTTGGTAGTGCATATTGTTAATTAAACAAAACAAAAATTACGTATGGGAATGAAGGACACAATGTAGGGTTTGAATCTGATTTCAATTCCTACATTATACTATAATAAATTATTAATAATTAATTCCATAATGTATATGCCCCGTTAAGTTACAAAGTTATTGACTACTAGCTAATTCCTCGTATAATTGAAGCAACAACATTGTTAGTTTTTGACATCTTATGTATGGATTTACTTATGTTCTCATGCAAGTGGTAAAAATATCTAAAACCTTAGATTTCAATCATTCTCTACAATTTCTGAACCATATACATGAACATCATCGAAACTATAATACCAATCAATCAATCGATTATATTACATGTATATTATTAATGATTAATTTTAATATATAAATAATATTTTTATTAATCAATACTATATATATGCAAGTTAATTTCGTGGAATAATAATATAGTTTTATAATAATTATGTCATTCTTAAAGACATAATTAGACTATAAAATACTTAATCCAAAGCACATTTTATTAAATTCGATAAAAATTTCATTCAAATTTTTCTAGCAGATGAATGCACTATATATAAATATAAGATGGAATTTCACATTTCCATGACTACAAGACACACTAGAAATATTATGGCGGTTTTCTTGGGATTTTGTGGCGGTTTTTAATCGTCACAAAATGATATACCAGTAGTTTAGTAATCGTTGCGGTTTAAAGGATGGAGATTTGATTTTGCAGCAGTTTTAATGAACTACCGGCACAATTACCGCAAAATAGGATTATATTATTTGCGACAGTTTATAACCGTTGCGATTTGGCTAACACTTTAAAAAATGTATATTGCGAAGGTTTATAACCCCAACAATTTTCACAATTATATTAAAAAAAAATAGCTTCATAAAGCTACTCAATTATATTGTTTCTCCATCTAGACAAACACAAAAATAAGAGCAAACTAAAAATGGCTAAAATATCACAAATAAAGTAATAAACCACACGATGCTGAAGTAAATACTTCATGTGTGACTAAAATGAAGTGAAACATTTCCATCACAATACAAGTACATTATAAATCACAACTTAACAGTTACAAAATTATATAATCTATAATTTATACCACATTATTTTCCACAAATGAATAGCTCTGAAAATTAAGTCGTATTGCAATTTGTAAACTAAAATAAGAACTTATTAATTACTATAAGTATGATTGAATGAAGTTTGCTACTAGTGATTAAAAGAAAAAGAAAATAAAAAGCTATAAATGTGTCTATTATGATGATTTTTATTGATGATTGGGTTTGATTATCAGATAAACTCATTTCAGAGATAGAAAACTTGAAACCACAATTTTAGTTCATGATTCACCCATGTGAGGTTTTGGGCCATGCGTAGGCCTTCAGATGAACAGTTATTTATATCAAATTTGTAGCTTTGTCAATGGCTTTTAGGATCGGCAACTCCTGGTGTCAAAATGTTCTTAATCTAAATCAAAGCAATAAGGATCAGGAAGAAAGACTAGAAGGATCTCATCAGGCGATGAGAGCTAGTAGCAATAACATTAAATGATAAGTTCATTGTAGAGGTGAGTTATCAAAGATCCATATATTGATACTGACATAAAAAGACTAAAGATGTGTGGAATAATCTTGAGACAAATCTAATATTATCATAGTTTTTCAAGTTGAAATCTTAAGTCAAGCATGACCAATTTATTAAGAAAAATTAATATGCAACTAAACTATTGTCTCTGACCTGCCATGAGTCATATGCTGCATTCACAAAGAAGATTGATGTTTTAATTTAGGATACCAAATACTGAGGGAAGAAGCACTATGATATTTCCGAAAATCAAGTATTAGTAACTTCAAGAATTTACAAATGTAGATATAAAACTAAAATGATCAAACTTACCAACCCTGGACTAAGTCTTGAAGTGCAGGACGGAGGCAAATTCTTCACAGAGCCCTGCAAAAGAAAAATAAAAAACAAACCATACCTGAATATTTTAGAACTTATACCTCCCTTAGATAAAAGCTTCATAAAGTATCTTTCAAATGAAAATTGGAACTTTTTTTGCAAAACGCAGGAGATAGATGCTAGTGAATTTTTAAGTTGGAAAATATTACATATATGTGTTTCAACAATTTGACTGAAGAATTGTTTCAATGTTTTGTGTTCCAAGGACAACCCGTTTGTCGTACCACATTAACATATTCTATCACAAAATGATCTAAGGAAATGTAAAAACAATCAAGAGAAGGCTAAGTGGAAAGAAAAGTAAATAATCTTACGTGTTGATAAAGTAACCGGCATCTGAAAGGCATTTAACTTTAGCTCCTACATGCAATAGAGCTCAAAAGCGATCATAATGTAATATCGAAGTCAATCCTCCAGCTAAACATCCAGATATGATAACCTACAGTTATAGTGATAAGTTTCAGTGACTAAGAAAAAAAAATTAATAGAGGAAGAAGAAAAGTAGTCTCAAATCATCGATGTCTCTTACATTTTGAGCATTTTTCATTCCTTTTGTAAGTAAATCTTGCATGACAGCAACAAAAATCATTTCCCCTTTAAAGTGCAATTGAGTTGTCTGATTTATATATCATGATATTTTATAGTCTCATCAAAACCAAAAATAAGAAATACAATTTGTAAGTGTTTAATGCTTCTCTTGATAATTCAACTAAGAGATTCCTTTTGAGTATTGTAGAACTTATTGGATTAACTTCTTCCTTATCACCAGTAAATGAAGAACCATCATAGTACCTAACCTTGACTCTGTTTCAATAATAGGTATCTGGAATCAACAACTTTCATTATTAGAAACCTAAAAAAATGTGAATTAATGAAGAAAAAAAAATAAAACATTATCTATTAACTAGTAGAAAATACCATAATTCAAAATTCTTCTATTATTAAAAATCCTTGAAAAGGCAATTTGCTTGGCCATTTTCTTAGATGAACCCAAACGACCGTTCTTTCGAGCAAGGCAAGTAGTAACATTGTTGCACCATCCCCCTCCCTAAAATAAATCAAATGAAGTTCATTGGACCGAATAGACATTTAAGAATCATTTCACATATGAATCCAAACTTGAGAATTAAAAATTTATTTTGGCAATCTTCATGGACCATGGTAAATGAAAATCATCATCATAGTTAACAATTTGTAGGAAGAGAAATACAGAAATAAAAAAAATAATATACTATGTATAAAGAAATCCAACAAAGATCAGAATGTGATTGAGCTTCTCCAAACTTGAAGATAAAAAAGAGTACTAATCCATGCATAAACATTTTCTTTATGGAAGAATAATAAAACTTACGATTATAAATGCATTTTGATCCACTGATTTGATGATCCATCCAATACATCTTAAAAAAATTTGAGAAGATCTGTATGCAGCCTTGCTAATCCAGTTGTCGGGATCATAACTGGAGACTTTTAATTTACGATGCATAAATTTAAATGGGTATTTTTCATCAAAAGGCATCTAAATGGGACTGTCCTTCGATTCAAAGTAAGATTAGTAACTTTAGGAAATCATCATATTAAAGGAGTTGATTTAATGAGGTATTTAGTTCTGTCATCAAACCAACATCCATTCGAATAATTCTAACTATATCCATTTCTTTTAATTGGCAAATATATCAATATGATTTGAATAATACTTTTTTGAATGGTAAATTATTGTTTATCTAAGGCAACCTTAAGATTTTACAAATGATAATCCTAACCAAGTATGTAAACTATATAAGGCTATATATGGATTATGCCAAGCTCCTCGAGCCTAATAGAGTACATTGTCTACAACTCTTGCAAGATTTGGTTTTAAAAGTACCAATTCTAATCCATATTTGTTTGTGCATTATTCTTCATCCTCTTCTATTTACATTCTAGTGTATATTGATGATATTTTAGTCAAAGAGAATGATCCAAAACAGATTTCACAGCTAATGCACAAACCAAATAGTATTATTTTTTTTTTGAAAAGTCTTGGCACTTTTATCTACTTTTTATGAATCGAAGCAAAAAAACTATCTTCAGGAGTTTATCATTTTTGTCAAAGCAAATATATCAAGGATCTCTTGTCAAGAGCAGCAATGAGTGATGTTAAACTTGTCCCAACCCCATAGTCACATCTAAAAACCTATCACACCATGGTTTAGAGGCTTACGAAAATACTATATACTATCGATCCATTGTTGCTGCATTGCAAACTAATAACAAGACCTGGAAATTCCTTTTAAATAAACGAACTAAGTCAATTTATGCAAACACCCTTGTTACCTTACTGGAAATTGGTCAAGCGTGTCTGGACTCAGGAGATACCTTGCTGGCTCCATGGATCAAAGGATCATCTTTCATCTTTCTTCTAGATTTTAGGACAACATCATGCTCCTCTGGTCTGTCTCATCCTCTGGATTTACTCGCGATCTCCTCCTGCGCAGTGCGTGGTTCAAATAGGATGCAGTTGCACGAGAGTCCTACCACTATCACCTCCAACCTCCGTCGCCTGCACCACATATCATAGGCTCAGACCTATCCTAATTACTCTTCGATACCTATGCTTGATCCTTGAAAAGCATTGCCAGAAGATCCTTCTCCTTAGAGCATTACAAATTCAAACTTCGCGCCTATGTTCTAGCTTTTGCTCGCTGCTTGATTTCGCTCACTATTCTAGCCTTTCTGTCCTAGGTCTTTCATCGTGGCATTCTTCCTCGTCTTCCTCGTCTTCCCCTCCCATACTTTCTTTGATCTCCCTCATATCCATCTCTCTTTGTTCCTTTCTGATTGCTTGGCAGTGGCGACTCTTTCTCTAACACCATCGTCCTCTCCCTCTTCCTACTTTCTTTCTTTTTTTTCTTCTTTCTTCTTGCCCTCTCTGTTTCCTTTCATGCTTTTCTTTTTGGGTGTGATAGATGGCTAAAGGTTGTGAAAGTTTTATGATGAGACATAGAATTTTAGGATCAAGAGCGAAGTATCAGAAGGTGGTGGTAATAAAGGGTTGTGAAAGTTTGAAATTTGGAGAAGAAGAGACGGTGGTAGAGTTGAGCTTAAAGATAAATGGTGGGAGTAATTTAAAAATTTTATTAAAAAGTCAACAAAAAGGAAGGGTTTGGACATTTTTGTCATACGGAACCCATCTTTCATGGGTATAACGTTAGTTTCCTTGTTTGATGGGTACTTGTTGAGTTAAGATTGATTTTGATGATGACAAACATTCTTTGGGTTAAAGCCCAAGTTTGTTTAATGTGTATGCTAAGTGATGCAGGCCCATTTACATGTTGCTTTAGCCCAAGTTAATGTTGCTTCAGCAATTTCAAGTGTTACAACTCCAAAGCTTCAACCCATTACAAGTTAATGAAGAAACTAATCAGAACCTATGAGCCAAGAGAGAGATCCGCAAGTTCATGGTTTGAACAAAAGAAGAAAAAAGGTAATGGGACATTTGGCACTATTATGGGACAGCTGTGGCTCTAGGAAAAGAACAACACACAAGGACAATGCCACTACACAAAAGACATCAGCAAATCAAAATGCAGAAGATCATTAGCAAGTTTGGAAAAGCAAAACAAAAACGCAGAGCTGTGGACAACAGTTGGAATGGCTCAAAAATGGAAGTGCTTTGCATGCCAAGGAAGACAGCATGTCCAAAAACAACAGAGGTTGGTGGATCAGACCCTCTAACAAGCAGCGTTAGTAGAGCAGATGAGCAAGGACTGCATGCCTTCAGAGAGAGTCCCAACGGATAGCTGGGACAAGAAAAAGGAAGAGGCAAGAGCAATCTGATTCGATAAGAGTAGCATCACTTCAACATTTCAAGTCAAGAAAGAGAGATCATACACTCAGAGCACCATCTCTAACACAGAGCTGAAAAATCTCTTTCTTTTACTCAAGCTTAATTCTGATCTTAGTGTTATGGCTGTCTTGCGTTATTTTCTGTTTTGAGAAGAGGCATTTATGTGAGGTTTAAAATCCAAGAGAGAAAAAGCAAGAGTGATGCAAAATAGCCACTGTTTTTCTGATGTAATTTTGGTGTATGAACTAGGATTAGTTCCCCTTGCCTAGTTGGGTTAGCACGGGTGAAGCCTGAATCTGGTAGATTCCCCTTCCAAGTTGGGACAGCACTTTGGGGTTGCTAAGCTTTAGTGAAGAAAGCTTAGGGGTAGATACTAGTTGAATTAGGGAGTAATTCATTAGTATTGGTGTATGTAACCTGAGAATTATAGTGAAAATTCCACCATGGTTTGTGGTGGAGACTGGATGTAGGATTCATGGCATTGAGAATCCGAACCAGGATACATGCTGGCCTCCTTTCTCTTCTTCTCTGCTCTTTTAATGTTCTGCGTATGAGATAATTTCAAATAATCTCCTGCAACTTAAGCTTCCACTGCAAAAGAGTTTGAAACTCTAAATTTTAAACCAACTTGATTCAACCTCCCTTCTCAAGTTCATATAGAACCATCAATTGGTATCAGAGTAAGGTCTCAAGGAGTCAAGCTTCATAGCTTGGAGTAAAGATCCATGGCCAACAACATGAATCCCAACATCGTGGCTTTCACTCTCACTGAAGGGCAGTCTAATAATAGACCTCCCTATTTCAATGGCAGCAACTACTCTTACTGGAAAGAGAGAATGAGAATCTTTGTGCAGTCAATCGACTACAACATCTGGAAAATCATCCTCAACGGACCAGACGTCCCCACCAAACAGAACGCTGATGGAGAACTTGTGGCTAAAGAAGACAACGAATGGACAGAGGAAGAAAAGAAGAAGGTTAAACTCAATGCCAAGGCAATAAATCTAATGCACTGCGCAATCAGTTTTAAAGAGTTCAGAAAAGTGTCAAGGTGCAAAACGGCTAAAGAAATATGGGACAAGCTCATCCTCACTCATGAAGGCACCAAGTAAGTGAGGGAGACCAGAATTGACATGCTGATGAAGGAATATGAAATGTTCAGCATGAAGGAGGATGAGAGCATCGATCAAATGTTCGAAAGGTTCTCAATAATCATCAACAATCTGGATGCCATGGGAAGGAGCTACTCTGAAGAGACCTTAGTGAGGAAGATCCTGAGGAGTCTCACTAAAAAATGGAAAGTAAAAAGCACAGCCATCTCTGAAAGGAATGATTTGATCAAAATCACCTATGATGAGCTAAGAGGCAAGTTGCTGGCCTATGAAACCACTTACATGACTCAAGACAAAGATGACAAAAAGAAAAGTATAGCACTAAAATCAAGAATGACAGCCCAAGGAGAAGAATCTGATGACAGCTTCTCAGATGAAAAAATGGTGCTCTTTGCAAGAAAAATGAAAAGATTACTAAGATACAAAAACAAAAGCAAAGGAAGCTCTTCATCCAAAGATGTCAAGAAAGATCAAATCAAATTCACATGCCATCACTGCAAGGAGCCTGGTCACTTCAAGTCAGATTGTCCTCAACTTAAGAAAGGAGAAAAATCCAAGAAAGACAAAAAAAAGGTGATGATGGCAACATGGGAAGACCTGGAGAACGACACCAGCTCGGAGAGCTCTGATCAAGAAGCTCAGCCATGGCAGACCATGACGATGAAAATGAGGTAGATCTTTCTGATTTATCTATTGATGAAGTACAATATATTATCAAAGACATCTCTGTCAGTTCCAAGAAACTCTTGGACAAGTATGCTAAATGCAAGAAAGAAAATGAGGCTTTGAGGATTGAAAATGATCTTCTTTTGAAAAAGGTTAAGGCAAATGAAACTGGAAATAAAAAGCTTTTAAAAGAAGAAAACAATGCCTTGCAAGCTGAATTAGAAAAATTCAAACTCAAGCATGAAGTTACTGCTTCCACTGATTTGATTTCTGAAAACAAAAAGCTGAATGAACAAATAAAAAGTTTGAATGAAGACTTAGCTAAGTTTGTTCAAGGTTCTCAAAATCTGAACAAACTGCTTGCTAGTCAAAGGTTTGGTTCTGAAAAATTAGGACTTGGGTTCAAAGAGGAAAGTAAGGCAGTTTTCAAACAAAACTTTATAAAATCTGAAGCCTCCTCTTCCAAGCTTTTCAAACCAAAAGGATTCAGCAAACCTCAAAAATCAGTGAGCAAGAATCAGTGGATGTTCAAGGCATATGGCCGGAAGGGATACTTTCTTCATTAAACTCAACAAGTATGATGGAGGATTTGTCACTTTTGGAGATAATGGTAAAGGTAAAATAATTGCCATTGGTAAGGTGGCAAAAATTTTTCAACTTGCATAGAGAGTGTCTTTTTAGTTGATGGGTTAAAGCATAATCTATTGAGCATAAGTCAATTGTGTGACCTTGGATATGCTGTAACCTTTAGGAAATCTGATTGTAGAGTCATAAATAAGAAAACAGAGGCTATTTTATTTGTTGCCAAAAGAAGTGATAATGTTTATGGTATCACTCTAGATGATCTAAAAGTTCAAAATGTAACCTGTTTCTCTTCAATGGAATCTGAAAAATGGATGTGGCATAAGAGGTTAGGACATGCTAGCATGTTCCAAATCTCTAAGCTTGTAAAGAAAGGCTTAGTTAGAGGTCTTCCTAACATAAAGTTTGATAAGGACATCATTTGTGATGCTTGTCAAATGGGTAAACAAATTAAAACCTCTTTCAAGTCCAAGGAAGATGTCTCTACTAAGAAACCATTGGAGTTGTTGCATCTTGATCTATTTGGACCAACTAGGACTCAAAGTCTTGGAGGGAAGAGTTATGGCATGGTAATTATGGATGACTATACTAGATTTGGCTGGGTGTTCTTTCTTGCTCATAAACATGAGGCCTTCTCTGTTTTTAAAAAATTCAGCAAAAAGATTCAAAATGAAAAAGGTTTAAAAATTGTTTCAATTAGAAGTGATCATGGTAAAGAGTTTGAAAATCAATTCTTTGAATCCTTTTGTGATGAACAAGGCATATCACATAACTTCTCTTGTCCAAGAACACCTCAACAAAATGGTGTTGTTGAGAGAAGAAATAGAAGTTTACAAGAAATGGCTAGAGCTATGTTATGTGAATATGAAATTCCTACGTTCTTGTGGGCTGAAGCTGTGAATACAGCTTGCTATGTTTTAAATAGAACTATCATTAGAAAATTTTTGAAGAAAACCCCATATGAACTTTGGAAAGGACATCCTCCTAATCTTAGTTATTTTCATGTGTTTGGATGCAAGTGCTTTATTCTGAATATCAAAGAAAATTTAGGAAAATTTGATCCTAAAACACATGAAGGCATTTTTCTGGGTTATTCCACAAATAGCAAAGCCTATAGGGTTTACAACAAAAACTCTAAAACTGTTGAGGAAACCATGCATGTCACTTTCTGTGAATCTAACAATGTTCCCAGTGTTTGTATTGAAGATAGTACAGGTTTTGAAGCTGAGGTTCCAAAGATCACTGAACCAGTTCCACAAAATCCAAGTTCTCATGAAGTTACACCTATTAGCAGCAAAAATCCAAATTCTGCAGGAGACAATTTGGAATTATCTCCTGTCACAGCTGAAAACACTGATGCAGAGGTTATTGTTGATCAAGAAGAACCTGAATCTTCAACTCAAATCAAAAGGCCCAGGGAATGGAAATTTCTGAAAAATTATCCTGAGAAATTCATAATTGGTGATCCCTCCAAAAGTATTTCAATAAGGTCATATTTGAAAAGAGCCGAATCCAACAACATTGCTCTTTTATCAAAGATTGAACCTCAAAACATCCAAGAAGCTCTTACTGATCCATCCTGGGTGTTGGCCATGAAGGAGGAATTGCTGCAATTTGAGAAGAATCAGGTCTGGTCATTGGTGCCTTATCCACATGGAAAGAAAGTCACCGGCACTAAATGGATTTTCAAAAACAAGCTGGGTGAAGATGGATCCATAGTCCGAAACAAAGCTAGATTGGTTGCACAAGGATATGATCAAGAGGAAGGGATTGATTTTGATGAATCCTTTGCACCTGTAGCTCGAATGGAAGCCATCCGATTGCTCCTTGCTTATGCTGCTCATTGTGGTTTCAAGCTTTTCCAAATGGACGTAAAGTGTGCTTTTCTCAATGGTATAATAGATAGAGAGGTTTATGTGGCTCAACCACCTGGGTTTGAAAACAAAACTTTTCCTAACCATGTTTTCAAACTAACTAAAGCCTTATATGGTTTAAGACAAGCTCCTAGAGTTTAGTATAAGAGGCTTAGCTCATTTTTATTGAATAATAACTTTCAAAGAGGAGCCACTGACACCACTTTATTTATTAGGAACTATCATGATCATTTTATTCTTGTGCAAGTTTATGTTGATGATATCATATTTGGTTCGGCTAATAAAAATTTGTGTGCAGATTTTGCTAAGCTAATGACCAATGAATTTGATATGAGCATGATAGGAGAGCTCAATTTCTTTATCGGCTTGCAAATCAAGCAAACTGCAGAAGGCATATTCATCCATTAAGAAAAATATGCAAAAGAACTTGTTAAGAAGTTTGGGCTGGACTGTGCTAAGCCAATGGGAACCCCCATGCATCCTAATATCAAGCTTGATAAGGATGAACATGGTAGAGATGTTGATGAGACACACTATAGAGGGATTATTGGATCCTTGATGTACCTTACCTCCTCAAGGCCTGATATCCTCCAAAGTGTTAAAGTTTGCTCACGGTTTCAATCAAAGCCTAAGGAGTCCCATCTCTCAGCGGTCAAAAGGATCATCCGATATGTGCTTGGTACCACTAACTATGGTTTATGGTTTCCTAAGACTGATTCTTTTCAATTAGTGGGTTTCTGTGATGCAGATTTTACTGGGGATAGGATTGATAGAAGAAGCACAAGTGGCATGTGCTGCTTTCTTGGGAAATCCCTCATTGTTTGGTCTAGCAAGAAGCAAGCTACTGTGGCACTTTCAACAGCCGAAGCTGAGTATATTGCAGCCTCCTCATGTTGTTCTCAATTATTATGGTTGAAAACTCAACTAGCTGACTATAAACTGAGAGTATCTAATATTCCATTATTTTGTGACAACATGAGTGCTATTAACATTTCCAAAAATTCTGTTTTGCACTCAAGAACAAAGCACATTGAAGTTTGTTTTCATTCTATTAGAGAACATGTGCAAAATGGAAATTTAGATATTCAGTTTGTTAATTCTGAAGGTCAGCTAGCTGATATATTCACCAAACTATTAATAGAGGAGAGGTTTTGCAAGTTACGAACTGAACTGGGCATTCTTGCTTCATCCTTGTTTTCTTTATAATTCTAATAATGAGATCTTTTCTGTTTTATCTCATAAATCGCGGTGAGATTTTTTTGGTAGATGATGAGTAACCTTTGGTATCATATCTGAACTCAATACATGATGGACATCTAGTGCTGAAGCAGTATCTTGGACTATGGGATGTTCTTTACTGAAAATATTTTGAAAAAAAACTTTGATGACTAAGCCTTTGTAAAAAGTGGATTTTCAATCTTTTTGGTCCTCAATATTTTGAGATCACTCGGCAAACTTCAAATTTGTTGGGTCTCAAATTTTTGGAATTTGCATTTCATTTTATTAGGGCTTCATTTTTAATTGCATCGGATTGTAAATCACATCCTCCTACCTCAGAGCGGCTCTTTTCAACGAGTATCATTTTGTGGCACGCTGGTTCTGTATGCACTGCTTTCAAAAATTCTCATTTCTTTTGCTTACTTGCTTGTCAGACATATGTATGCTTGTGTCAGTACCAAAAATGCATTACCATATGGCATGCTTCTTACAGAAATTTTTCAATATTACAATGTTGATTTTGGGGCTGAAATTGCTAAAGATTGTAACTCATGTATCAAAGGGGGTGGTGCAGTAAAGAAAACAGCTCCCAGGCGTCGCCAAACTGATGACAGCACTGATGTTCCCTCTGTTGATGAGGATCCTCTGATTCCCCTTTCCACCTCCACTACAATCAAGGTCATGACTCGCATTATGAAAAATGTGCTTGAAGAGTTCATCAATCTGACAGACCTTCTTCTCACTTATGGTGCCGAGCACAAAAGGAACCAAGTTATGGAGGAAAATGCTCTCAAGAAGACCAAAAGAAGGATTCGGACTCTTAGGGATTTTGTGGAGGATGTCGAGGTTGGCCTCACAACTTCTGACAATGAGGGGGAGGACGATGGAACCTCCGATGAATCCAACTCTGATGCCTAGCTCATTTTATCTCATCTGTGATTATGACTTAGTTTACTTTTTGAACTTGTTTAATTTTCTGGATGACTGTAAAGACCTTAACTACTCTGCTACTTAAACTATATGCACTAGCCACTAATAAATTTTGTGCAGGTTTTTTCTTTCCTCCCTTGATGACAAAAGGGGGAGAAAAGAAAGGGAATGTTAGTTTTTGGCTTAGGGGTTAATAGTGATAGTTAAGAACAGTGATGCTTTGTGGTGCTAAGTAACTTATTTTGTCCTTTGTATCATGCCGAGTGTTAATTGCTCTGTGTTATTATTACTGTGATATATTGCTTGGAAACTTTGGTCCTGGCTATTTTTAAAATTTGTTCAGATAAAGATGTAAGCCATGATCAAGGGGGAGTAATGCTAGCATTGAGGGGGAGCAACTCACAATCCAAATGTCATCAAAGGGAAGTGTTCTTAACTCTTTTAAATTAATCTTTAATTTCCCTATTCTATCATGTTTGTCATCAAGGGGGAGATTGTTGAGTTAAGATTGATTTTGATGATGACAAACATTCTTTGGGTTAAAGCCCAAGTTTGTTTAATGTGTATGCTAAGTGATGCAGGCCCATTTACATGTTGCTTTAGCCCAAGTTAATGTTGCTTCAGCAATTTCAAGTGTTACAACTCCAAAGCTTCAGCCCATTACAAGTTAATGAAGAAACTAATCAGAACTTATGAGCCAAGAGAGAGATCCGCAAGTTCATGGTTTGAACAAAAGAAGAAAAAAGGTAATGGGACATTTGGCACTATCATGGGACAGCTGTGACTCTAGGAAAAGAACAACACACAAGGACAATGCCACTACACAAAAGACATCAGCAAATCAAAATGCAGAAGATCATTAGCAAGTTTGGAAAAGCAAAACAAAAACGCAGAGCTATGGACAACAGTTGGAATGGCTCAAAAATGGAAGTGCTTTGCATGCCAAGGAAGACAGCAGCTCTAAGAACAACAGAGGTTGGTGGATCAGACCCTCTAACAAGCAGCGTTAGTGGAGCAGATGAGCAAGGACTGCATGCCCTCAGAGAGAGCCCCAACGGATAGATGGGACAAGAAAAAGGAAGAGGCAAGAGCAATCTGATTCGATAAGAGTAGCATCACTTCAACATTTCAAGTCAAGAAAGAGAGATCACACACTCAGAGCACCATCTCTAACACAAAGCTGAAAAATCTCTTTCTTCTACTCAAGCTTAATTCTGATCTTAGTGTTATGGCTGTCTTGCATTATTTTCTGTTTTGAGAAGAGGCATTTATGTGAGGTTCAAAAGCCAAGAGAGAAAAGGCAAGAGTGATGCAAAATAGCCACTGTTTTTCTGATGTAATTTTGGTGTATGAACTAGGATTAGTTCCCCTTGCCTAGTTGGGTTAGCACTGGGTGAAGTCTGAATCTGGTAGATTCCCCTTCCAAGTTGGGACAGCACTTTGGGGTTGCTAAGCTTTAGTGAAGAAAGCTTAGGGGTAGATACTAGTTGAATTAGGGAGTAATTCATTAGTATTGGTGTATGTAACCTGAGAATTATAGTGAAAATTCCACCATGGTTTGTGGTGGAGACTGGATGTAGGATTCATGGCATTGAGAATCCGAACCAGGATACATGCTGGTCTCATTTCTCTTCTTCTCTGCTCTTTTAATGTTCTGCGTATGAGATAATTTCAAATAATCTCCTGCAACTTAAGCTTCCACTGCAACAGAGTTTGAAATTCTAAATTTTAAACCAACTTGATTCAACCCCCCTTCTCAAGTTCATATAGAACCATCGGTACTTTTTGTCAGTATTTGCAAAAGTAATAAGTACAAATGGTTGTTTTTCCTTTTTCAAAATCTTTGTGGGGGTAAATGCCCCTCTTCTTTACACCTAGATCTGTCTCAGCTTCTAATGATCTTTACATATTTTCTTTTGCAGATGGTGATTGAGCATTTGATGTAGATGATAGACGATCAACTTTAGGTTATTGTGAGTTTTTGGGAGAAAACATTGTAACATGGGCAAGAAGGAAGCAGCACCGTGTCAGTCATTCAAGTACAGAAGCAGAATTTTAAATACTCACAGATATAACTACAGAGATTATTTGGCTGCAAAATTTATTGGCAGAGTTGTATTTCACTCCCTCTGACATTTCAACTATCTATTATGATAACTCTAGTTCTATTTAGTTTTCAGATAATCCCATACTTCATTGGCACACTAAACCCTTTGAAATCAACATTCATTTTGTTTGTGATTTAGAAACTCAGCATATGTTGAACATTGTTCATATACCTAGGGACTAGGATTGGCCAAATTATTGGTATCTACAATAAATCATTCTCTTTTTTTACATTTAGTAAGTTTAAATCCAAATTTAAAATCACTCAAAAAAATGCCCTTAAACTTGAAGGGAACTAATAGAAGAGATGATAAAACAGAAATTAGATGTCAAAATTGATTCTATTAATAGTAGTGAAAACTAGCAAAGAAAAGCAGTTAATTTTCTTGGCTTAATATATTATAACAACCTTCTATAAAAAACATGTAGGAGTTGTGTATTCAATGGTGAAGTGAATAATGCATCAATTGATTAGAGATCAAAACTCTTTTCTCTCTCCTTCTCTGTTCTTAGATCACTCAATTCACTTTTTCTATAATTTGAAATCTCCTCTCAACAATCTATCTTCGTTCAACTCAAATTAATTACTTTTATGAGCTACACAAGTTAAGTTTGGTTAAATTTTCTATTTTAATTAGCTTGTTATATACGTTTATATTCAAACACATTATTAATCAACTATTAGAGTCAGTTAATTTAAACTTTTTGAGATATATAAATTATGGATTATACTAAATAACCAATAACTTTTTTGAACAACATCCAACCACCAATTAAATTAAAACACATTACACCTCTAAATTACACACCTAAATTTTAATATTAAAATAATCATTCACACACCTAATAAAATGATCATCTGATATATTCATTATTCACATTATTTTGTATTTTATTGTCTACGTATATTTTTTTATAAATTATTTCATGACACTAGCAACATATGGATTAAAGAGTTTCCTAGCAAATGCACCTAAGTTTTTCTATTCAAAGAAACTATTTCCCGCGGGAACCACCAGCATATGAGAATTATTCCCATTAAATTCCTTAAACCAAGCTAACTGGACATAAAACATGCAATAAACAACAATGTTAATTAAATATATGGATTTGGCATTGTCAAGTACAACTCTGGTTCATAGAAACTATATTATATTTGTCGGTGTAACGGATTTGTGTATATTTTAATCCCATTGATTATCCCACAACAGGTTTCCTAGAAGCTAGGTTGCTTGTTGGTGATAACGACATTGCCAAGGTATAATTTCATCTGCCTAATTATGTAGACTAAACTTTGATTAATTAATTAATTAACTATAAATTAATTAATTAAGCCAATAAGAGATAGTATAGGTAATCAAGACTTAAAAGACATGTCCTACAAAAGCATGGGGTTCGGCCCTTTCTGCCTTATATTTTCTACTAGAGTTCTTTGATACGAGATTTATAAGTAACTTTATAAATGTTTGTGTTAGAGATATAATTATTCATAAAATTTTTTTATCAGTTTAAATTTAAAAAAAAAAGTGACTTCAAATGATATCAAAATTTTTATAATCTAAGGTAGCATTTGTTTTGAGGTACTGAGACAGAGTTTAAAAAATTGATATTCAATATTATGTTTGTTAGTTCAGAAACTGGTATTAAAATTTTTGTCTTTATCTCTAAAATTTTAATATTTCATTACTTCCAAAAAGTGGAGACACAGGAGACTAAAATTTTTAGAGATAGAGACTGAAACTTTAATAACATTTTATACTTAAATACTTTCATTTCAATTAATTAATTCTAATTTTACCATTTATATAAATTAAATTATAATTTCATTCTTGTTTCAATTTCTGTTTCCCATTTTGAACCAAACAGAATATTAAATTTTATTTTAATTTCAGTCTCTTAGTCTTTATTTCTCAATATCAGTCTTTCTGTCTCTATCTCTCTAAACGCTACCTAAAAGTCTAAAATTTAATCCTTGTTAATTTAAAAAAAAAATCATTTCAGCATAAAACCAATATAAAAAAATCTATGTAAAAAATTTACACAAATCCAAAAAAAATACTTACGTGAATGGCATGTTAAAGATATAATTATTTATATATTTTTTTATCGGTTTAAATTTTTAAAAGAAATAAGTTTATGATAATTTATTAATTAATTAATAGTTATTTATATTTAATTTATTGCTTGATTAAAATACTTAAAGTTCTTGAAGTGGACATCACAATTGCTTTTGGGAGTTAAAAAAATTAAAACAGCCATGGGTCACTCATGCTTAACTTAAAGTTGATTTGTTTTTTGGGATATTAAATTAAAAAGTTTCAACAAATGCTTGTGGTGCTTTGTTTAATTAAAAATTTTAATTAATTAACTAATTAGCTGGATCAAGCTACATATCCACAACCTTTCCATACTCGTTATTATTATTAGGCAAATATATTGCTCTCCGACGTGTGTGAAACTTTGAAGAACAACACTTTATTGGCTCGAGTTTGAATCCAACAATAATTAATTGAAGTTATATATAAATCTCAGTATTTTGTTTGGTGCAAAATGGAAATTAAAACAAAAATAAAATTTTAATTTAATTTGTACAAATGGTAAAATTAGAATTAATTAATTGAAATGAGGGTGTTTTAGGTATAAAATGTTATTAAAGTTTCAGTTTTCATTTCTAAAAATTTTAGTTTTCCGTGTCCCTACTTTTTGGAGGTACTGAAATACTAAAATTTTGAAGATGGAGACAGACAGTACTAGTCTCTAAACCAATAAACATAATACTGAGTTTTAATCTCTCAATCTCTATCTCAATACCTTAAAACAAACGCAATCTTATAAAATTTAGTATACTTGTAATTAAATTTCAATTGCATGGATAATGAGGAAATTATTTAGGTTAACCAGTGCTATCAACAACAAAATTTAGCGACAGGTTGGGATGGAATGGAATATATTTATTGAAAATGTTAACGTATATAAATCTCTATCTACATAAACCATGCATACACCATCATGTTGACATTAGTAATTATATTATGTATTTTTTATTGTTTCTTAGAAAATGAAGTTTAATTTATTACTAATTTTTTTCGCTAAAAAATAAAAATAAAATAGAAACATAATGGTCAATGTATAGTCCATTAGAATGCTCTGTCTGTCCTCCAAATATAGTTTATTTTGATAATGATTTCAAGTTACAAAATTTGATTTCGGAATGTGACATTAGAAAAAAAAATTGCATATTTAATTGCGCTCATTTGCCATTCAATTGACACCTAGGGTAATTCAAAATTTAATTGATTGGTTGGGTGAAGATCATTCTATATATTAACTTCAAATTAAATTAAAATTAAATTATTGGAAAAAAAAAAAGGCCTGATTTTTCTTAGATAAAACACGTGGGCACAGAAGATTGTGATGAGATGACTTAAGCAACTGTACTTTATTAACAAAAAAGAAAATTTGGGATCAAACAATTTTTAACTAAAGTTTTCTTTCTTTTTTTTTCCCCTCATGGTTTTGTCCGCTAAACTTTGGCGTTCTTTATGTTAAGTCGTCTTATTTAAACTTTATCTTAAAAGAATTAGACATATATAATTAAATAAAGCAAATGTTTAGTTCTTCGCTATTTAAAATTTTTTAATCGATTTCTAATTATTTATGTAATTAATTTAAGTGATTCTTATTATTGGTGTAAATAATTTCCGTAAACGGTGACATATTATGTATTAGATCAGCGAGATTTAGCCCAATTACTTGAATAATTAGAATTCGATTAAGAATTTTTAATTATAAAAAATATTTTATCTTTTAAATGATAAATAATTAACAATCGAAAAAAATATTTACTAAATTCAATTAAATAGAGTAGTTTTTATTAGGTTTATCAGTCATTTCAAACCCGTGAAACGATTTTGCAATTTGTACTAGGGATACACATGATCCAGCCTAGATCTAAATACTTTAGAGCAAATTTAGTTTGATTTTATCGGATTTAGAATTGAATAAGGATCTCAAAAATAGACTCGATCATTATTTATGGTTGAATCCAGATCAAGTCAAACCCGATTTCATCCGGTCTATGTATTATAAGGGGATTAAAAAAATGTATATATTTTAAATTAATTCGAATATTATGTTATATTAATTATAAACTTATCGTTTTGATTTTAATCACATTGTTGAATTAGAAAATAGATCAAAGAAGCATGAAATTAAAATTTATGGACAAATTCAAGTTTAAGTATAGTTATTAATTTTTCTATAATAAATATTTTTTTCTTTATAAATGAGCACATCATAATTTTTTGATATAAAATTTATCAAGAATCGGACTTTATTCGGTCGAAATCTAATTTTAATGTAATTCGAAAATAGTGTGATTTTATCAAATTTAAGGTCGAATAAAAATTTTAAAAATAGACCCAATCATTATTTAAGATCGTATTCGAGTTAAAATAAACTCGATTTCACCCGATTTTATGTACACCTCTAATGTGTACCCAACCAAATGCTGTTAAATTGTTTAGTGACGATTTTTAGTAACAGCTAAGATAACTGCTACAAAATATTTGAATTAAAATTGAAGAATTATATATGGTCAGACTGAAATACGAAACACCACGCACGTGATGAAAAATCAAAGTCCAACTTATTGATTTTACTAATAAATAAATCAATCATCAGATGTTTATAAAACAAAAATAAAAATGTAGTAAAACACACAAATTTATAGTATAAATGAAAGAAAATTCTAGTACATTACTGAGCTTAAAATAATAGGAAGAAAATTAATCCAGGGTGAGAATTATTCTTCGTACATGACAAGGAAAATTTTAAAATAAATTCGTGGTTGGTGTGAGTCATTAGCAGTGGCGTGAAAATATCAGGAATAATGATGAGTCAAAACAGTGTGTTTGAAGTGTCATGGGGCATTTTCTTTCTTTAATATAATTCTTAAGTAATCACCAAATTTGTCTAGGGGATCCTAATGGAAACAGGTATCACCCAATGAATTGATTTTTTGGATTGTAATAAATACTTAACATATCATTTCCATTGATTTGTGTACATACACGATTGTTTGACTGGAATATTTAAAATTCGAAGACCAAGTTAATATTTTATTAGGACCAGTTTAGATTTTTATTATTTTTATCTTAATAAAAAATATATTAGGCTGAAGTTTTTTGGTAAAATTTCATTTCTGTAGTGAGATAATAATATTATTGAAATAATTTCTATTTCTTTCCATATTTAAACATAAAATTCAAATTTTTCATATAATGTCAATTCAACAAAATATTTGCAGAATTTTAATAATATATATTATCACATAAATAATTTTGTCAAAATAAAATTTATAAATAATTTATTTTAATTCTTATCATTAGTTTGTTCAATTAGTTCCGTCTGCATTTTGCCCAAAAACTGTCTACACCTTGAATTTTAATAAATTTATCTGCATTTCAAATTTTAATAGTTTTATCTAAGGTTGGAAGTGAATCAAGATAACTCAGAATTAATTCAACCCTAATGTTAATTTGATAAGCTAAACTCATGAGTTAATGAGTCAAACTTGAATTTGGATAAACTTAGCTCATTAATTCGGATCAATTATATATATAATTTTGATATAAGACATAAATAATAAATTTATAATTGATAGACAGATAAAATATAAAATTGATCATTTTTTAATATATATATATAAGTTATAATTTGTTGATATAGTTATAGATTATGTGATCGTTTTTTGAGCCAACTCATAAATTTTTGATGAGTCAAATTTGAATTTAAGAAATAAACTCAATTGTTAATCAGCCAAGTCATGAACCAAACTTAAATTTTGTGAACCAAACTTAAATTTGGTCTAATTCGACTCATTCCAACTCATTTTCAACCCTAGTTTTATCTGCATTTGAAATTCCAACAGTTTTGTCTATAATTCAAACTCCAAGTATCATGTTTGAGTACAAATTCTGTAGTTTTACCTGCTTTTTATTAGATCTCTCGATTAAACTAGTAATAATTTTAACAAGATTTATTATTCTACCAGATTTTGTGTTTTCGTGTTTTTTCTTTTTACTGAATTGTGTGTTTTCGTGTTTAAACTTAAGATGATTAAGTCTCACTCGAATTTAAACAAAAAATTGGAATAATATTTGAATGTGAGTTAGATTATAATTTATATTAAAATTTAAATTAGACCGTTATTTTTATGATTTTTATTTATTTAATATTTATAAATAAAAAATATTTTTTTATCATTCATAATAAATAACAAATTTACATAATAAATATACAAATGTTTTTTTCTAATCCCTTATCTTAATTTTTAACAAGTTAATAGAAATTTGTTATCATGCATACCAAAATAAATAACATCTGAATTTCATGAATCAAAATTCATTATTTTTATATAAAAACTGAAAAAATATGTATAATTTAGAGACAAATTATTTATTTAAATTTATTAAATTCTATATTATAAAATAATTTTTAAAATAATTACTTCAATAAAAATATTTTTATGTATAGATAATATTATGAGTAATTTACACAATTAAATAAATCAGAGTTTAATATTACACAAATAAAATAAATAACAAAGGTTACATTTCAATCCTCTTTGATTTCTGTATAAATCGCTATACCTCTTAAAATTTTAAACAAATATACATAAATTGCTGTAGTGCATTGCCGTTTGTGGGAAGATTTAAACAAATTATAAACCACTGTAACATGTAATAGTTTATGAACACACACAGATAATCAAAATATAAATTATTAAAGATGTAACGATTCTTGAGTACGCGAGAATAAAGTAATAAAGTACTGTAAAGAATGATTTTATGAATATAAAATTTTTCACTCTATAAGGTATATAATTATTTATATATTTTGTTGGATAAATTAAATTTTTGAAGTTAAATAATTTCATAATTTAATATTAATTTTTTTATAATAAAAATTTAA
>NC_029773.3:4350155-4361292 GCF_000817695.3 Arachis duranensis | reverse complement strand
TATCACATGTTATCTTAAATTTTTAGATAATAAAATTAAATTTTTAATATTTTATTATAAAAAATAGTATTAAATTATAAAATTATTTAACTTCAAAATTTTAATTTATTTGAAAATATATAAATAATTATATATGCTATAAGGTGAAAATTTTCATGGTCGTCAAATTTCATTTCTTCTTGTTGTTTGCTACCTAATTTTGTATGTACTCACAAACTGTTAAATTCTGTAGTATAATTTATATTTTGTTTATATTTTCACGTAAACCACCATTCATTGTATCTATTTGTGTTTTTTTATAGAATATAGTTTTTTATTTATTATATTTCTATAATATTAAACTATAATTTATCTCATTTTACGTTTAGTCACTCATTTTTAAATATACTCAATTTCTCACAAGCGTCATATTCATAGATCAGCGAGTGAAGAAAGAAGTACTATCAGTTTTGCATGTAAACAGTATGAAGCAAAAGGGAACTGAATAAAGAGTGTTGACCATTTGACCGTACGGCAATGATGTAATCAACGGTCAGGGTTGGACATAGCTGGAAAGGGTTGAATAGGGACCGTTGTTTCTTGTGAGTCCCACATTTCTTAAAAACTCACTGCTTTTGACACGCCAGATTGCCAGACCCTTTCAGCGGATACTCCGCCTCCCCATGTGTGGTGGTCCGGGTGTGAAGGGTCCTTTTTACCCTCGTTCTGTTAATAAAGGAGATGAGTAAAATTGGAAATGAGTTGCTTTGGGTGGTGTGGAGGAGAGATGTATTGTACTGTTAATTGCTGTTGTCTCAGTCAGATTTATGTGAATGGTACATAGCACAGTGACTTGTATGCAGTGTCAAGCGTGTTATGTACTCCACTGTCTCTTTCACATTTTACGGTTTCTGCCAATGTTTCTTGTCTTTTCATAATTATTAAATCCTTGAATATAAATATATATACTTCTTTTAGTCCATCAATAACTGTCTCTGTCTGTCCTTTTTAATAACGTGTTGTTTGCATATGCACAGTGCTATTGGCACATGTACAGTGAATAATAAAGGTAAGATTAATATTAGTCTTCGTCTTTTGATATCTAATTCGTTCTTTTTTAGTCGAAGCAGTTGGATAAGTCCACCTATCCAATAAAGGTTAGAGAGGATAAAACTAATCTTATTCGTCTGAATCGCATTCTTAGTATACTATGTATGTGTGTCATAAGATTAGGTATTTAATTTAAAAATATAAAATATGTTATTTGATTGAAAATAAATTCAACTTATTATTTGTAACCATATTTATTAGTACTCGGTCTAAAAATATTTGGTGAGTTGCATGTTTATTATACTATGCCATTAAAAATTAATACACATATATGAAGTTGACAGTGATCCAACACATATTTTCTTTCAATTTTTTTAGCATGATTTTATTATGGTTTTTTGTTATGTTTAATTTTAATATGTTTATAAAATATAAAATAATTGAATATTGTATATGATTAAAACTAATTTTATTGAATATTGTATATAGGGGTTGATAGATCTTTAACTCGCTTGTAAAATACGGTTAAATTACAGAAAAATTTTAGACTCGTAGATAGAGAGATTCTAGACTCGTAGATAGGAATAGGATAGATTCTAAATCTTATCCATTATCAGTTTTAATCATATCTCTAACACGTCTTTTTAAGTAAAAATCTTTTTAGATTTGTTTAAATTTTTACATAAATCTTTTTTGTATTTGCTTTATATTATATTTTGTCTTTGTTAAGAATAATAAAGATCGATCTCTACATGTTTTAATCACAAAAATTCTAATACTATATTATAAAATTATTTTTTTAAAACATTTAAATTAATAAAAAAATACATAAATAATTGTATTTCTAATAATATTATTCAAAATAATCATTCAAATATTTTGTATGAATTTTTAATTTTAAAAAAGTTAACCTTTTAATTTTATTAGGTTACTAACAAGAGATACTGTCATAAATTAAATTAATTTTTTTATTAATTTTCACTAACAAAAATATTAGTTCAAGTTTTTTACTTCTCTTTCGTTTATCATGGTCACTATCGTCATTATCATCGTCATCATTGCTGTTATTACCATTGTCTTCTTTTTCTTGATAATGTTGTTATTGTTGTTTGAATTATTTTTTTTCTCCAAGTCCTCTCTTATTATCATTATTATCGTCTTAGTTCTTTTTTATAAATATTCAAAAAATTAGAACAAAGAAATTTTGATATACAATATATATTTTAGTATATAACATAAAAAACTTTAAGAACCATGTATTTAAAATATTGACACCCAACTAATAAAATACATACACATAAATTTTTTCAATAATACAAAAATCTTATTTCTAAATATAGAATTTTTCATGTATAGCATAAAAATTTTGTAAGGATTATATAGTCAGAACATTGATTCACCCAACTAAACAATATATTAGTAATAAAAATTTGTACCATGTGTAAAGACTTTTGTGTAATGTGCAAAAATATTTGTACTATAAATAAAAATTTGTATATTATATCAATAAATTCGTATTATGTGCAAAATTTTATACTTTATATTTCAAAAAGTTAAGTGATATATCATTGAGTTTATGTGCTTTTCAACAAAAATTTTTGTACTACAAACAATGCAAAAAAACAATAACGTGTACGTATTTTCTTCGTTGGCTTTGCGCCAACTTAATTGGACTTAATTACAAAAAAATTTGCAGACGTATAATATCATTTTCTTTCTAATAAATTATTAATAAATATAAATATGCAAGATTAAGGGATGATATTTTTATATTTTAAAAGTATTTTGCCAACACTAACTTTTATAAGATAATTATTTACAGCTAAATATCTCATAGTAAAAAATATCAATTTACTCCATTTTAATCTTTAAAAGTTACTATATGGATATGGAACCTTCAGTCCTTAACCAAACATTGGGGAGTCAATAATAATAATGTTGCTTAATTAACTCAATTAGAATAGTATCAAAGACTATCTTGTAATGAATCTGAGATGGATAGGAAAGAGTAGAGTATTCGCGATGCAGTTTGAATTAATTTTGAGTTAAAAATTTATTCAATTTAAATACTAATTTTATTTGCAACGTAATTTAGGTTGGATATTTTTTTTAAAAAATCTCATCTAATCCAATTTCAAGTAGTTTAGATTTGAATGGATTTACAATTTTGTATATTAAATAATAATAATAATATATGAATAATATAAAATATATAACAAATTGAACATGTTATAAGTATAATTATAAATATAATAATAAAATGATAATATTATAGCACATTATGCAGTTTAAATTTGATTGGATCGGTTATGAAAAATATATATAAAATTTGATCCGATCCAACTGTTTACAAAAATAGAATCCAATCAAATTCAAATTAATGCGGTTTTAATTGGTTTTTGATTTGTATTGGATTAAATAAGTGGTTTAATTTAGATCGATTTAAAGTTAAATATCCCTAAAAAATATTTAATAACAAAAAATATTAATTAAAAATAATCAAAATTTATTTTATTTAATATTACTTAATTATTTAACAAATACTAAATAAAATATTTTTTTCTAGCATTACCACATAGAAAAATAATAACTAAATTCCTCTTATCGCATAAGATTTCAGTCACATCCAAATTTCATTATAAGATAGAATAAAAACTTATTGTTAAGTATTTTATCTAATCCTAATAACACACTCTCTAACATTCTTTTTAATTTAAACATAAGAAATTTTTTAAATAATGTTAGAGACATAGATATTTATGTATATTTCTCTATCAGTTTAAGTTAAAAAACAAAATTTATATATAATATCAAAATTTTATAATTTCAAATTTAATTTATATTAATTCTAAAAATTTAATATAAAATTAATAAAAAATTAAATAAAAAGTTATATAAATAAAAAAACCTCAAATTATCCGCTATAGCACATCAATAACAAGGGTTAAGAGAAGTTTACTGTTGTTTCTTCCCAATTTATTTTCTTCATTAGACACGTGAATTAAATAATCTCTTTTCTTATAAAAATCATTTAAGAAATGTTTCCATATACTTCATCTAATATTCATGCACATACATGTATGTGCATGAATATTGGATGAAGTATGGAAATTGTCATGATATATATAAGAGGAAAAAAAATCATATTTAAATTTCATTTGAAATAAAATTTAATTCAAATATAATTAAGCATTTTCATTATATATGAATTTATGCGTGATTAATTAGTATACGTATTTGAAACGCTTATAATATTTTACGTGATGAAAAGGAATAATCTAACTCAAATCAGCTAAAAAATATTTTAATATATTTTTTTGTTGTATATAATATTTTTTTATTCAACAGACAAATTAAAAATTAATCTTTTATAAATTTAAATTTTATTTAAAAATTTATTATTAACAAATAAATTATTATATACACAAAATAAAATTTAAATTCTTAATATTTATTTAAATAAACTAAATAAGATAATTAAATACTCTAGTATCTAATAGATTTTCTTGTTCACATAATATGTAACAAATTTAAATGCAGGTTAGGTAGATCAAATGATTATGTTTTCTCCGTATTATTAATGTTTTCCATATGTTCATATAACATAACTTTCCATTCAATATAGAATATTGAAAACTTATTACAAGATAGGATCGGAATGGTATTATACATTTATGACAAATCAAAACTTTAACGGTTTTTTGGACTTACCGGATATGTAAACTAACTTAATATATATATATAAATATTTATTTTCACTTAACATCACATTTATTAAATATTAACTTGCTTACCCAATTGTTTTATTACTCAGATTTGAGGAGAATTTATTTGATTTTGATATCACGTATATGTATAATATATCAGATTCATTCTTAAACATTTATTATTATATAAAAAATATTGTATTTTTTTGTCAATTAATAAATTTTAATTATTTATTTATTATATTTTATATTAATATTCAAATTTAAAATTTAGAATTTAAATAAAAAAACACTGCATTTCATATTTTTTTCATTTAAAAAAAAAGACATAAAAGGCGAATAAATAAATTCTCTTTATTTGAACAGACAAATTTTCCAAATATCAATAAGTTTTTTCCAAATAAATAGATTCATTGTTTAAAAATGAATACACCTCACATAAATGGACAAATAGGAATTTGATCAGATAAGTGATGGGAGTACTGAGAGAGAGGAGAGTCCTGTGAAGGTGAGAGACTAAAAGCAATGTATGAGACTATGAGAGATTGAGAGCCATAAGTGGATGGGCCTCACTATGGGCCTCATGTGCACACTCACACACACCTTGTGAGACAGTGTCGCGCCACAAGACCCCCCACGTGTCAGACAACCTAACCTCTTTTTTTACTGCTCCCACGTTAATTTGTCGTCCCAGGATTCACTTCTTTCCCACGCGCTTCTTCAACGCGTGTGCTCTACTCCCTCACCGCCAAAACAGAAAAACAAAATACTATTTCTCTAACAAATGAAATCCTCTCTTTAATTTTATCAGTGGAAACGTGGAAACTATTGTCAAATTGTGACCATGTCATGTGCAAGTAGAAAAGAAGAAAGACATTGCTATGTAATCACTATAATAATTTGGAAATAAAAGTTGTGCAAAACACACTTTAATCTCTTTTATAATAATTACAGATGATATAATTGATTTAGGTTAGTTGAGTAGTTAATTAATTTATTTTTTATTAAATATTAAAAATTTAAATTTTATTTTGTGTATATAATAATTTATTAGTTAATAATAGATTTTTAAATAAAATTTGATTTATAATAGATTAATTTTTAATCTTTTAGGTTTAAAAAGTTTATGAGAAAAAATAATAAATAATACATTAATAGAAAGACTTTGTTATTAGATCTTTGAAATAAGAAATAAAGTAATAAAGTAATTTATTTCTCAATTAATAATTTTTATTGTAAATAAATATTGTTAATTAATTAATTTAATTATTACTATTTTGTAATATATATTCTGTATGTATTTTATAATTCATATTATAAGCGATTGTCAATTCTACCACTAGTAATATATGATCTATTAGTAATGTCTCATACTTGTTATTGATATAAATTTATAGTGAGTAATAAGGGAAGTATTATTTTAGTTTTTTATATTTGAATTAAATTTTAATTTTATTTTTAATAATTAAAATATTCTTTTTGCTATGACTACTATAATTATAATTTTTGTCGTTATCTAAAAAGAAATTATAATGAAAAAAAAAGCATCTTTTTAAGAAAAAATGTAATTTTGAAAAAAAAATTAAAATAGAATAAAATAAAATATTTAAAATAAAGATATGACTTAGAAATGAAATTAAAGCTTAACACAAAGGTTATATATTAAAACCAGTACTATAGTATAAATAATACTATTATTTTTGAGTAAGATAATACTTGTGATTTTAATAAAAGAAAATTTATCATTTTACAATTTTCCTTTGCTTTTGTATTATAAGTTAAAATTTGTTTTATTAGTTAGCTTATCAAGAATATATATAAAATGGTCATTTTTTATTTTTTATTTTTTAAAACAATCATTATTTGCAGATGAAGGAATTAAAAAAAGATAAAAATTTACATATAATTGTGTTTATATAAAGTTGATATTTAAAAATTGTTAAATAATTTAATAAATTTAACTAAATTATTATATAACAATTTTTAATTATCAACTTCACATCAAAATAACTGTATATAAATTTTCACTTAAAAAACATTGTGTGTGAGTTTTAATGAATTATATTATATAATTATTTTTCAGGGAAAAAAAAAAGTTAAGAACCGGTCACTGCTACGTTTGACCATCGTTGAAGAAATAAAGTATTCTCGTGAGTTGTTTTAGGCTACTTTACATGAAACGAAGTTTAAACTTCCTTTCTTCTTCTTATAATTTTTTCATTTAAAAAAGAATTATTCAATATTACTCTCTTCTTGTCGTCCGTGATATCCTAAGTCATTGGGACAATTTGCTATTCTTCTCATATTTCATGTGTTACCCGTACATCTAAGGATCTAACTATTATTGTTACTATTATATTGTCCTCATACTACCCAAGAATATAAATAAAATCTCATAAAAAATAACACTAGAATATGAAAAAAAATATATACAAGATTCATCAATACACACTTAAACGGGTTGTTGTGCCATTTTTATTCCGTTTGTTATGGGAAAATAAATTGGGTAAGATATATCCCATCATGCATATATGCATAAATTTATTTTTATATTTGATTATTAGACATAAAAAATTGTGTGTGTTATGACTCCAAATAAAACTCTTCATCAAAGCGAATATTCCTTTACACAAAGAAAATAAGAAAAGAGAGAGTCACGCTATATATACTTAATAAATGAGAAGATTACCAACAACTTTCTTCCTCTATAAGAAAACAAAGCAACAAAAATTAGTTTAAAGCAAAACAAAAGAAAAAATAAAGGGGAAAAAAAAGGTGTACGTATAGACCAAAGTAACAATGGCGCGTGCGGGCGAAACACAACCCAATCTAGGAGCTTACTTTTTCCGAAGATTTCGTCATGGACTCGTGGCGGCGCAGCTCTAACAATGCCTCCTCAAAAACTTAAAAAATTAAAATAAATAAATATATAAAAAATTACCACAAATTTAATTCCATTAATATTTTCATTAATTTAATTAAATAACAATAATTATTAATCATTAGTATTTGTCTTGGGCAAATATACGGTTTCGGATTACTTTAGTAGCACATATTATTTCTTTGCCTAGTAATAACATAAGCATAACGGTTATGAGTTCACCCCTTTATCTTTCTCTTTCTCTTTCATATCCCTTCAATTCTTCCTCTATATATATTCCATGGTGACCCAACCAAACTCCATCATACTCACAAGTCACACATAACCTTCACTCTCCAAAAAAAAACTCTTCTCTCTTTCTCAAAATCTCTCTAGTAAGTCTCAAACTTTTCAATTTCAAGTTTCAACTTTCAACCCTAATACTAATACCTTGAATTAGTAGTAACCATGACAAGCCACATTGAGAACCTTTGGGTGTTGGCCTTGGCCTCAAAATGCACACAAGAGAACATTGCATGGTCACTTTTGATCATGGCCATACTCATATGGCTAACCATGTCCTTCTATTACTGGTCTCACCCTGGTGGTCCTGCTTGGGGAAAGTACTATTCCTACTTCTACTACTACCACCGTTACTGCTCTACTTGGACATCAAAAAAGACATCATTACCGACACAACCTCACCAAGAACAACAACGTTGCTTTTCATCAAACGAGGATAAAAATTTGATTCCTGGCCCCAAAGGATACCCTATTATTGGGAGTATGGCCCTTCTGTCTTCCCAACTAGCACACCATCGCATCCTCGCCGCTGCAAAGGCATGCAACGCCACGAGGCTGATGGCGTTCAGTTTGGGAGACACAAGGGCTATAGTCACGTGCCATCCTCATGTGGCACGTGAGATTCTTAATGGGACGGTGTTTGCTGATCGTCCCATTAAAGAATCAGCTTATAGCCTCATGTTCAACAGGGCCATCGGGTTTGCGGCCCACGGCACTTATTGGCGCACCCTCCGCCGCATCGCCGCCACACACCTTTTTTCACCTAAACAAATTAAGGCCTCGGAGACTCAGAGAGCCGAAATCGCCACAAATATGGCCGCCATACTCGGCGGTGCTTGCGGTGGCGCCGCCGTCACGGTTCGTGAAGTGCTCAAAACGGCGTCGTTGAGCCACATGATGAGGTTGGTTTTTGGGTATAAAAAAAACTTGGGAATGGAAGGTGAGCTCAGAGGATTAGTGGAAGAAGGATATGATCTGTTGGGTACCCTTAACTGGGGGGATCACTTGCCCTTCCTAAGGGACTTTGATTTTCAGAAAATCCGGTTCAGGTGTACGGAACTGGTTCCGAAGGTGAACCGGTTCGTTGGTTCGATCATCGATGAACACCGAACCGACAAGAACAGGAACAGCGCCAACAAGGATTTTGTTGATGTCTTGCTCTCTCTCCAAGGACCCGATAAGTTGTCTGAATCCGACATGATTGCTGTTCTTTGGGTAAGTCAGAAACACTTTTCTTTTTCTTTTAGAATTTTTTTTACTACGTTTTAAAATATGTTACACTTTTTAACATTTTGAGAAATTCTGGTGTGTTTACAAATTTAACATTTCATACATACACACAGTTATTATTTTATTTTAGATACACTTAATTAATTTTGAGGCTCAATCATTTTTATTATAAATAGTTATACATATGATGAGTTGGTAAAATTTTTGCAATATTTTATTTATGCGAGACAATACTTGGGAAGGATGAGAAAATATGCTATCAAACTTTATCTATTTTGTCTATACCATATGAGAAATGTCCAGGCAAAATAGTGCGAACTATTAATTTTTGCAAAAAAAAAAACAAATCTTAGAAGTACTTTTAAATGCATATTTGTGATTTTAATATGTTTTATTGGCCCACACCTTAGTGCAGATAATGCCTAATCATAAAAAGTTTGTTTCTTTCAACAAACATAAATAAAAAAGTTTGCTCGATAGGGAGTATTCTGACCAAAATTATTTATCATTCAACGCAAGTTTGAATAATATATTTTAATTTGAAAATGCTGAAGTGTATTTTTTTTTCTTTCAGGAAATGATTTTTAGGGGAACCGACACCGTCTCGGTTTTGATAGAGTGGATACTAGCAAGGATGGTCCTTCATCCAGACGTGCAACGCAAGGTTCAGGATGAGCTGGATACGGTGATTGGCTCACGTGGCACTATAACAGAGGATGACGTGGCGGCATTGGTGTACCTCCCGGCAGTGGTAAAGGAAGTTCTAAGGCTTCACCCTCCGGGTCCACTTCTTTCCTGGGCCCGGTTGGCCATAACCGATACCATCGTTGATGGATATCATGTCCCCAAGGGGACTACGGCTATGGTCAACATGTGGGCGATAGCTCGTGACCCGTCTGTGTGGAAGGACCCGCTTGAATTTAAGCCCGAGAGATTCGTTGAGAATGAAGGAGGGGTTGAGTTTTCTGTTTTCGGGTCGGATCTTAGGCTTGCTCCTTTTGGGTCTGGTCGACGGGTTTGCCCCGGAAAAACCTTAGGTTTGGCTACTGTGATGTTTTGGGTGGCATCTCTCTTGCACAAGTTTGAATGGCTACCTTTAGATGGAATGGACGGAGTTGATCTCTCCGAGGTATTAAGGCTTTCTTGTGAAATGGCTAAGCCTCTCACGGTTAAGGTTTGCCCTAGGCTTATTAAGGCTAATTATGAAAATTAGAAAAAATATGCTAATCTTAAGTTGGAAAATAGTAAGGAGGTAAGAGAAAAAATGAGAAAAAAAAAAAAAGAAAGAATGAAGACAAGAGTTTTAAGGTGAAGCATGTGGCAGGGGTTTGGTGGCAGATATATGGTCTTTTGAATGGAATCAATGGATAATTGATTGAACAAATGAGGATGGGGTTGGCTCTTTTTCTCTATGATGGGTTTTTCAGGTTTTCTACTTTTATTTTTATTTTTAGTTTTGTTTTATTTAACAATTAAGTATCAAGTTGTCCTAGTGTTAAAGGTGGAAGTAGCCTTTGTAAATATTGGTGGAATTAATACAAGTTTTTTTTTTAAGTTTTATCTTTTCTTTATTGTCATTTTCTTAGCTTAATCACCTCCTACAAATTTATTATCATTAAGTAATAAGACAATTTTTTTCCTTATAAAGAATTACATAGAAAAATATATAAGTATCAATTATTATAAGGTTAGGACAAAATATTAATGTGGATAAAGCTCACAACTATGATATATATAGTACTCTCTTAACACTATGCAAGCCTTGTGTGGTTCCATCAGTTTACTATTCTTTCACACATATAGAGAAAGCTAACATAGTCCCTTACTATCCACCGATCCATGCTGCCATGTTTTTTTTTATTGGTTATTATATTAGATTCAATAACTTGACAACATACTAGAAAGATGAATAATAATAATAATAATAATTTAATTATTTGATTTATTTAATGAATTTATTAATAAAAAGTATAAAATAGATATAATATTTTATTCAATTATGAGAGAT
>NC_029773.3:4340956-4350128 GCF_000817695.3 Arachis duranensis | reverse complement strand
ATAAGTACTCAACTCTAATATAAAATTAAAATTTATTCAATTTAATTTAAGATACTCAAAGATACCTAGTAACTTTTTTTAAAATTGAATTAAACAAATTCAATTATCATAAATTTATTTTCAATGAATGGCGAAAAAATATGGAGAGAACTATCTGTTTTTAAAGTGTACTATGGGGGTTGTATAAGTTGTAAACATGTGTTTTTCGTGACAATGAATTATTAGCGCAAAGGTTTCATTATATTATAACCTTTTTTAAAGCTTGAAAAACTTCAAGTCATTTGTTGATTTGGATGCATTTGTATCCCATATAAGTTTGCAATGAATCTATCTTCTTTTATGATTGTCCTCCACTCAGATGTAGTAAAATTATACACAAAATAAAAAAAATACACACAAACACACACACACATATATATATATATATATGAAATTATTTATAATTATTTATATAGAATAATAAGAATAAATGAACTTAAAAAAATAATAATAGAAAAAGGAAAAGAAAAGACTAAATGGATAAAAGATAGTACAAAGATGATCAAGCCAAATCTCTTATTTGATCCACACTACCTAGAAAGCCAAATTCTTTGCCATGCTTTATTTATTTTATTTATTCTTAGGTGAGACATGCAACTTTATATTTTGGACCAATAATATCAAAATATATATTTTTTATTAGTACATACATATACAATAATTTGTTCACTTTGTCAATCATTAATCCCAATAACAAAACAAGATAGCTAAGAAATATGATGAAAAGTAATCAAATAAAGTTGAGGCACTTATTGCAAAGTCAAAACATTCTTTTTATAAAGACTAAAGTATTTTATCTTTATACAACTAAAATTAAATATATTTCAAAATTTAAGATTAGGCAACAGATCTGTGTATAAATTTATTCAAAAAAATCATCTCATTTCAAAGAAGTAATGTTTTTCGATAAAATTATTAACAAGGAGATTAATATCATATAAAAAACTATTACTTATATATTTTAGTGAACTTTTTTTATTAATGATTTTAGATTTTTTTAAATTATATTCATAAATTCTTATGCATATTTATCACTTGTAATATTTAAATTTTTATAAATATTTTTAATAAATTTTTTAATATCAATAAAGATAACACTAAAGAAAGAAACAATTTAGCTTTTGCTGGTGTATACTATTATAATTATTTAAACAATTTTCGTCAACCAGTTGACATGCATAATTAACTTTTTTTTACTTATGACAAGCACATAACTGTAAAGATGTACAATAAATAAAATATAAAATAAAATATTATTAATTAAGGGTATATGCACGTATAAAATTCTCTTAGTAGAAAGCCAAATTGCATGATCCAACATGCTTTTGTTTGCAACTTGAGATGGTCCTTTATCTATCGTGCAAGGACCTGTCAAATTAAATTATTAATTAATTTTTATATATAAATTTTTGAATGATATCGGCAATTTGGCATTATGCAACCACTATTGAGTTGATCTAACGTTATTAGATTTTGTGAAATTTTTTCTTTGTGACTTCAAGCACAAATTTTTTGTAAAGAATTATATTTAAAAAAATAATTACAAAATTTAAATCAAATTAATTATTAATACTTGATTATTGAATTAAAATAATAGTTACAAAGCAAAGCTAAAACTAATCATTACATTAAGAAATCAACTTTTTTTAATTAATAAATTATTAAGAATAATAAATGAATAAGGATTAAATATTTGAATTGTTAAAATAGAACAACACAAATTAAAAAATATATATTAATTATTGAAGAAAAATAAAACCAGTTAGCACTATACAATCACAGATAGAAAACCTTAACTGATGTGACTCCTCACATACTACATGGTTCCCTAGGCATTCTAGTTTCTTGGCAACTGTGATTGTGACTCTAACGCACACAGACATTGCCATTAATTTAGTGTGGGGCTATATTGGTTTTTCTACTTGTCCTCCTTTCCACCATGACTGTCTATACTATAAGCTCTTTCCTTGTCACAAAAATAGGACCACACATTCTTTTAAGATTTAAAATTATTTAGCCAAAGGCAGGATAGATTATTCTATTATGATTGTGATCAGATTTAAATTTCTTTTTATTCTTAATATTTATAAAAATATTTTAAATTATTCACTAAAATAATTCTGTTTTATATCGAGTAAAAATCAAATTCATTTTTTATAAAGGAATTATTTTTTACTAGTTGTGTTAATTATCTTTATAAAATTTGGATCACAATTTTAATACCCTTGTTTGTTAGGTTTTCATTTGCACGGAAAGGTATGAATATAGTTGTAACTTCAACTTATCTATGTAAATTGACAAGAGAGTGTTGTACAATAATCTTACTAGGATTTAGTACATACAATTCCCTTTGTTGAGTCATATTTTCTCATTTTGGACAATTCAAAATTAATTTCAGGCAGTGACTTTACTCCCATTTGAATGAAAATGGTTATTATCATGATGGCATGATAGGTAAAAAGAATTTAGAAATTATGATTGCAAAAGGACATTTACGACATTCTATGAGTACATAGATTGCTATAACCATAGTTGGACGATTAAGTTTTGTTGACTATGGTCTTTAGTTATCCTTTTTTGTCAACTTATGATTTTTTTCCCACTTTTTTGTCCCTTCTTTTTCCATAATTCATTTATATAATAAGGTAGCATAACTTCATTTTCTATATCCATTTTAAACCATATATATTTATAAAACTAAGAGATATAATTAATCTGAATTATAAGATTTTAACTATAAGATTTTTTTCTTTTTTTGGTATACAAAATTTTAAATCCAAGATCTTACTTAAAGAAAATCAAATGTATATCATTTGAATCTTTTACAATAAATGAAATTTAACTCTAAATATTGTCATTCATTATACCGAATATTTTTGCCTAACAAACTTTACTTTTCTTCATTTTTATAACTAAATATTCTACATTTCTACCTAGCATATCTCAAATTTGATGAAAAAAATTATGTATAAAAGGGATTAAATTTCTATGCCATAAATATATATAAATAAAATATTTTTTTATTTTTATAATCATATCAACATTAATATGAAATTGAATTCACAATTGAAAATTCTCGGCTAATTAACAAGGCCATAATATTAAGAACTAAATAAAACTATTGTCAACCGCCATTCAAGATAAGAACTAAGACTATATAGTTCATACAAAAGTAGCACTTTTATGGAAATTAAATGGGCCCAAACACATTAAACTTGTCATTCCAACATTTTAGGAAACAACATGAGTATTGGGATGACAATCCCAAATTGGTGGACGACATAGAGAAATATGCCAATGTTTTTGTTCTGTCTATCTTGGGATTTATCTCCTTAACGTTTTTAAATTTTTTTTATATTTAGAATATGCTATGCACATATGATTGGTTTGGTATTAAATTCTAAACTTTTATTCAATAAGAATATAAATTTAAAATATAAACTACACAATTTAAACACAGTTTCAAGTGTCTTTAGTATGGTTCAATAAAAGTTAATCTTGTAAAATATTAAAATGAATTTAGAGTTTAATGAACTAAGAATTTAACAAAAATTAATTAAATTAGTCTTGTAAGCCATCAAAATAGACTAAACTAATGATAATTAAAGTCAATAAAAATTAATAATACAAATAAAAATATTTACTTAGTACACAAAAGCACGGCTATTCAGTGGGTTAATTAGTACTACAATGATGACTTGGTTGACAAGTAAATTAAAAATATATCAGCATGCATAGAGTTAAACTTAATGGATGAAATTAAAAATTTGACTAGTAACGGTTAAAAACTCATATCATCATCAAATGTATACATATATACCGTATTGACTGATGAGTACTTGTATCTAACAAAATGTCAAGTAAGAAAAGAAAAACACTTTGAAATTACTAACATAAATATTTGTTTATTTATATTAATTGTCGCATCAACTTTTTGTTTAAACCATGATGACCAAGCCTTAGCTTTCCCCACTCTACTACTTAGATTATTGGTATAGCCGTAAAAGATATATATACGTTTTGCACATGTCATCAGTATTAAACCATTAATTGTGCCCTAATAATGTTGCTAATGTACTATGTCACAATTCACAAGTCCCTTTCTTGATAGTTTGTTCATGTTTCTAGTCCAACATTGTGGAATTTTTCATATGTTAGTTTTTGCTTTAATTTGCCTCCTTCGCTAATCCACCGGTTTATCTAAATTGGTTTCAAAGAATTGAATCAAATGCTTTCTTAATTCATTTTTCTTTATTTTTTGGGCGAATATTCATCTCAACTCTTGATAATTTTTTGAAAGACTTTTGAGGTGTTCAATAAAAAATATTATTTTCGAACTTTGATATTTAATTTTGTAGGATGATTAAATCCTTTTTAACGATCTCTCTTCAAAACATACTTATATGACACGTTAATTACTAATATATCTTCTATTTAATTTTTATAAGTAAAACAATATAAACAAACTAAATGTTATTAACAATTATTCTTAAAAAACAACGAGACTTTCAATAAAATGAATTTGTCAATCTTAGTTGATTCTTAATGGATAGATCAACAGTTTAACATGTCATGTAGGTTTATTTCATTAATTAAAAAAGAAAATATTGATAAAAAAACTAATCAGTCTCATAAAAATAAAGACTAGGACAAAAAGATTATTCTTTTAATTGAAGACCTAATTATCTTTTAAAATAATTGTCAAAAATTATTTAAATTTTTTTCTTATTTTTTTTTTTCACTATAATTATTTATATGGTTTAGTTGAGCTAGCATACTATACTTGTATGAACTAATTTTATGTATATGTTTTTTTATGACTTAAAAGTAATGAACAAAGAAATAGCAAAAAAATTTAAAGAACTGCTTAAGAAGCAGAGTAATTTTGTTAAATATTATTCTCAAACTTTTTTTAAGATTAACAAAATTTCACGTAATGATAATGAAATTTTATTATCGTTTTTGTTATAATGTTGACTACTGTATTTACATTTTTCAAAATCAAATAAATATTAACACATGCATTATTTTCAAGTCATGATATTTCTGATCTTATGTACTAAAAGATCAACAAAATTAGAATTAACATAAAAATTATTAACAAGACTAAAAGTCTATCTCCACATAATCTGTCTTATAAATAATATTTTTGTGATCTAAATTCTAGAATAAAAAATATCCACGCTAAATAAAAAATAACCCCTCTTACAAAATATTCTTATATATGTATATGTCTTAACGTTGATTAATAAAGACAAATATAATATTAAAAGTCAATAGCTACTTATTATAATTATTTTAATTAATCATGGTTAGTGTTTGCTAAACTTGTTCAATTGAGGGTCTTTAATTAATATTAATATTTGAGTGAACGCTTATGATCAAACAAATGCTAATTGGTCAGTCCTTACGTGTAACCATGTTTCTAAGTTGTTTTTCCTATTTGGCTCATGTTTATTAAGACGGTTGAAGAAACTTGATGGAACCCACCATGACAATGATCTAAGAGACAATTAGGCCTTTTCTCCTAATACTGAATTTTGATAAAGACTTTCCAACCATTCATTAAGATATGCATTGAGTAAAGATTTAATTACTCTAGAAGTTTATATAATTTCTTTCAATTTTCATTGAAAGTTGAAATATTATTTTAATTTTTTTATAATTTGGTTAAGTTTTAATTTCATTTTTATGTTTAATCGTTTTATTTTTGTTTCAAAACATTTTATTTTATTTTATTTTTATTCTCTAATTAAAATTAAATTTTTTTTAAACATATTTGTTTATTCTATTTTTTTATTTTTTTCTTTTTTTTGTGTGTAATTTTCCCCCTTAAATCGTACAACCACAACTATAATTATTATAATTACAATTTTTTTGCGTTACCTAATAAAAGATCTAATGAAAAAAGGATATTTCTAAAAAAAATTTAACTAAAAAACTAAAATAAGATAAAATATAATATTTAAAATAAAAATAAAATATTTTAAATATCAAAAACAAAATTAAAATTTAACACTAATATATATTATATGAACTAAAACAATACTTTACTTCTTATTAAAGTCTCTATATAATTTATGATGGAGTCACTCACTTCTCTCTGTTGCACAAAATTTTTGACGTCGCGGTAGTTTAAAATTTTTAAATTAAATCCTTATTATTCAATATAATTTTTTAAAATTTAAAAATGATGTGATAAAGTTTTTAAATTATACGCAAATTTTCAGAATAAATAAAAACAATTATTTATTATCGTGTGGTATACGTGTTTAATTACAAAAGTTTTAAACTAAAGAGACCTAAATGAAAAAATATTTTTATATATATTGTAGAAAAAACTTGTTAATGTTTTAGAATCATATATTGCGATTTTATGTAACTGAAAATAATGTTTTGCATGCACAACACATAGGAATCTGATATCTAGATATCTATTAATAATCTTGATTAAAAAAATTAGCACCTAATTAAGTCATTACATGACCACTTCCCTAAAGTAGGCTTGCCCTGCATCTTACTAGATAGAGACACTGACCCAAGAGCAAATCCAAGCACAAGGAACAACCGAACAAAAGGATAAATAAATAAATTTTAAATTTTTATAAAATATGGAAACATATTGAATATGATGATATGTGATAAACATGTTCAATTAAATTTTTTTTATTAAGATATAATTAAACATAAAAAATATACATGTCAAACAAAAATAAACAAATATCATATCTAAAATATATCTGATATACGAATACGATAATTTATCGAAGTGTTGGTGTCTCTTGGGTAACATCCCTTGTTTGGATAAGTGTGCTCAAACTATAATGTTTTCCATTATTATTATTCCAATGGGGACTCACATATTACAAGTCCATTTCAATCTGATATTGCACATCAAGATGGATGCTTATTTGTGCTTGCATATGCTATAGTTGTTTGATACTTATACCTGTGGCAGTTGTTTTGCCTTAATTTAATGAAAATAATAGTCACAAATTAATATATATATCTTTGTGTGCAACAAAATTTATCAATTCAACAGTTGAATAATTTTAACATGATCTTATTATATAAAGTTCAATCCAAGAAAGTTTCAAAAATTTAAAATTAATTTGATATATCATCATAATATATACTTTATTTTGTAAAAAATTAAGAGCTAAGCTAATTAAGGACCACTCATTTACAGGATTATTGTGACATTGACATGTTACAATTTATATATATTTTTCATTTGGATTAGCTACCAAGTTCTTTGAGTGGTTGGGGAAGTACGTATAAATGTATATCTCAAAGTACATATAAAGATTGTTATTATTTACGTATAAAGTATAGTAGCAAGGTTTATCTAGTGCAATTTTTAATTAAGACAATTTCTATATATGTATACTGATAATGTTGCGATTGCGACCCTGAGGTTGGTAAAAGTGGTAGGTAGTTTGGTTCTTTAATAAGAAGTTTTAGGTTTTAGTTATAAAAATAGGAAATAAATTTTATTAAGAACTAAAGCACTTAACCCTTCTTTACAATATATCAGCTAGGTTGGATTGGATTGTTTTTTGTTAATTTAGTTTTTAATAATAGAACTAATCATATGCCAGTAATTTAATAAATAGAAAAGAAAAGGAAAATAGAAACAAAAGAAAGCCTTTGAATTTTGCCGATGTGCAATTTAAATAAATCACAAACATTTAAACTGTACAATCAACCGTCCAAATAGAGTTAATACTCAATTTGGTCTCGAAATTTGCACGCAAGTCTCAATTTAGTCTTTAAAGTTTTAATTACCTCTATTTAGTCTCTAAATTTTATAAATGTGCCTCACATTAGTCCTTGAGATGATTTTTAGTTTAAAAAACGTTAATAAAATGTTGAAATGGATAATCAAATGCCACATTGAAACTTGTAAAATGATGTAGTTTTGGTTTTGGCATTCAAATAACTCAAAAATGAAGTCGCATCACTTGTTTTGTTAGGTGTAGAGTTTCAATAAACACCATTTATGATGTTGTTTTTGAGTTATTTGAGTGTCAAAACTAAAACGATATCATTTTACAGAATTTAGTTTGGCGTCCGTCTATCCATGACAACATTCTATTAATGTCTATACAGTGAAAATTGTTTCAAGGACTAACATACGTCATGTTCGCAAAGTTTAGGGACTAAATAAAGGCAATTGAAATTTTAGGAACTAAATTGAAGTTCGTATGCAAATTTAGGGACTAAATTGAGTATTATCTTTTTAAAATGATCAAATAATATAAAAAGAAAATTCTCTTTTGGTAACTTTTTTTTCGTCAAAAATTATTTATCTAAAAAATTTAGATGACATTAATAGTTAGATAGTTAGATATTTTACACTTTGTTTACATAAAAATTGTTATGGGATTCTTAAATTTTATATAAATTATTTTTTATATTTGTCTTATGTTAAAAGAAAAATCAAGTGTCAATAAAATTAAGTTTTAAACATTTTAATTGTAAAAGTTATGATATTAGGTCATAAAATTAATTATTTTAAGAGTTTAAACAAATAAAAAATAATGATGTGATTGCCAAATAAAACTTGGCATGAAGGGGGAACAGAAATAAAGTATAACGGATTGTTAATGCAAAACTTGATGGTTTTCATCCATTCATGCACCATGACTAAGGTTGTGTAGTTAATGTGGGTGTTACTTTTGTAATTTGTATGTGACTAAAATTGTGTTAGAAACAGTGAATGAGTAGAAACAACATAATGTTATTGTCCTAGGCCTAATCAAATAGATTAATTATGATCTAAGATGTGGTGCACTAAATAATGTTTCTCCCTATACTTGATTTTGACATAACCGTACCATGACAATCTTTCTATTTTACCATGTTTTTGTTTGGTGGAATTGGCTATTCTTAGTGTCTAATCCGATTAGTCATTCATACCAATTAGCGTGGCATATCCCCCAAATCTCGCAGTGTTTGTGACACAATTAATGGATGAAGATAAACTTATTATTAACACAATGCAATAAGTTGTTCTTAGGAATGTGATTTTTTTTACGGTATCTGAACTCTAACAGGTTAAGAATTAATTTGTTATCAATTTAAAATTTACTTATAAGTTTATTATTAATTAATTAATAAATTATTATAT
>NC_029773.3:4331952-4340816 GCF_000817695.3 Arachis duranensis | reverse complement strand
ATAAAAATATACTAATTGATGCTAATTAATTTAATTAATGTTAATGGATCCTAATTATATTCTAATAAAAAAACATAATATGACATAAAAATTTTTAGATTGACTTTAAATTTATAATTTTGACTCGATGTAATTTTTTGGTTATGTTTATTTAGTTGGTTCGATTTTATTCTAAATGTTACATATCTTTAAAATTATATTTTTTAAAAGAATTTAAATAATTTATTGTTTAACTAATATATTTTTATATTACCTAGTTTTACTTTTGCATTAAAATGATATATTTTAATACACATTGCATTTTAATTTATAATATATATTTAATTTTATTTTCAACATTTACGATCTATAAAAACTTAATTCTGAGCTTAAATCTACCTCAACTAACAGGAATCACGTCAACTTTTTTGTTGAGTTCGGAGGCATTTAAATGGAGGGATTGATCCGTCCAATTTTTAAAGACGTTAGGAATTTAAAAATATTTTTTCAATAGTTATGGACAAAAATATCTACGAAAAGAATGTCAAAAACAAAAGTATCTTTTACTCGAAAAAAATTGACATGTGCGTACACACATATTTGTTTTGGCATTGAAATGGTACAAATGTTTTTGAAAAAATAAAAACTAAATATAAATAAAACAGGGTAAGATAATTCCTCTAGCATTCTCATAAAAGATTTCAACTATTTTTAATGGAAGATGATACTAGGACAAAAAAAATCTTCTAATTCTACACATTTTTTTTACTGGAAAATGATCATTTTTATTGTTTTTCTAAATATCTAAATAAAAGAATTTTGCTGTTTAATATTTTTATGTCATTTATTTTTTTTATTACAGAATTTTATTGTTCTTTTTCTTGCTCATACACACCCAAAATTGTTGGGGTCATATGGACCTCCAAAATTGTTGGGATACATACATCACTAAAGCTAACAATGTACATTGAACCTATCCAAAGTATTTCAACTATTTTCCGATCCTAAAACCATGCACATGCACATATATGCAAAATGAAAAAGTCTTAGATAACTATAGTAGTGTGATCACATGAATCTTAATTAGTAAACTTAATTGTGAGATAAATAAGAGTGCATTGAACTTTGCCAAAGAATTTCAACTATTTCGGACCCTATAAAATCATGCACATACATACAATCCAAGAGTTAGATAACCAGTCTCAATAAGTGTGATATATATATTTTGGGAAACCCTATTGTGAGATAATAAGAGTACATTGAACTTTTCCAAAATTATTTCAACTTTTTCGGACCCTAAAATCATGCACATGCAATATGAAAGTCTTGGATAATAAGTATGACTTCTTAAGAAATTAAATTGTCATATATATTAATATATATACTCATTGTTTTTGACATCGTTTAATCTATATAATAGATACATTAAATAAAAAAAATGTTGAACTCTGTAAAAATTTGAAATAATTTCAAGAAAATTACTAAAATTCTTGGCTTGAATTATTATAATTATTGCAAGAAGAATATAAAAATTTTCACATTATTCTTAATTAGAAATAATTAGGAATTAAGAGTAACAAAATTGTGATAAATGTGCTCACGTGCAAGCTAGTATTATAGTACTCTAACTGAGTCCTTATTGGAGTAGCTAAAAATAATGTTGCATGCAATGAATTCTAGTAATCATAATTATTGGTATTCACTAGTCACATGGATATTTGTTTTACAATGCAAGTTTTCAAAATCTCAATTATTCTGAGTTTACTAGAGCCTAAATATATACAGCATTCTCCTTTAAAATTAAGCTATATATAACAAAAACTTCTAATAGAAGTAATTAAAATAAATTCCTATTATATGAATCTGTCTAAACATCATAGTTCATTGAGGTAAGTTAGAATTTCGTTTGATCTGATCTATTCTTCTTTTGGATTATTTATATATAGCTTTGTTTGTTTCTTTTGGAAGTGTGGACTGATGGACTCACACAAGGTCTAATAAATAAAAGAATATAATCATATTATAATGTATATACAGAGAAACCTCAACTCTTCGTGAACTTCTTCAAGATAACTGGCATTATTGGCAACAAAAATGTATATGATCAAACATTTGGTTTAGATACATCTGTAATATATTTTATTTTTTAATTCTTTTAAATTTTTAAAAAAATTAAACTTTGTTTCTATCATTAACGATGTTTTGAAAATAAAATAAATAATTCTCTTATGTATACTCCATTTATTTTATCAACATAAATTACTCTAATATTTTTGTAAAACAAAATAGAACTATTATATATACTTATTCTTATTTTACCTTGTATCACGGGTCAGTACACTCTTTTCTATTCTCCTTTTTAGTGGTAAAGAAATGTTATCAATTAATTTTAAAATAAAAATGAGTACCAATAACATATGTAAAATAAATTAAAGAAAAGAATAAGAGATTGGAGCTAGCTATCCTTTTCTCTTTATAAAGGTTGTTACAGTCCCTCAGAGCAAAAGACATGAAAGAATCTCGCCATAATAAACCCTATCAAGTGTGAATGACAATGACAACATAGTAGTAGCATTATTAGAAGAAGCATCACTCTATCTACCATAGGTTAAAGAGAAGCAGGAGAAAAATCCAGAGGGAACTCTCTTAACTTCTTAAGAATATTCGCATCTCAAAAATGAAAAATCTCATCCTTTTTTTACACTTACAATTTTTTAACTATATAAATTATAGAAAAAAATTGTTAGAGAATCAACTTTTTTTTAGTCAATTAAACATTTTTTAAAAAATATTTTGTTTATCTTAAATGTAAACACTAAAATCTAAACTTTTAATCTTAAACTCTAAATTAAAAATTTTAAATTCTAAAATCTCAAAAAAAAGAAATTTTTAGAATTTTTAAAAAGATTGGGTAATGTTAACTAATTAAAAATTAGTTTTTTATATTTTTTGGAAAAAATATAAGGTTTCAAGATTTAAAATAACAGTTCTTTCTTCGTTCAAAATGATAAAAAAAAATTGAGTGTAATAAAAATTGGCAAAAGACGAGATTGTTCAACACGAAAAAAAAAAGTTTAAAAGGGAGAGATTTCTTTTCGATATATAACATGCAAGGAGGAAAAAAAAAGCAATTGTGGATTATTGTAAGTTATAATAATAAAATAATGAATCATTTAATAATATTATGACCCAAACATGGTTCTCAATATTCCATAACTCCATCTGTCTATTGCCCTCTGAATTCAAAAACAAGGGTCCAATATCATGTCTACAACTATGTGGCCCATTTTGTCAATGGATATACATAGAGCGGAGGCCAAAACTTTTCTATCACATACTCTTATCTTCATCTCTTTTTAAATTCTTATCATCATCTTCTATATCGCTAAAGTTGCAAGTTTGTAGTATTGCGACGGATTAATTTTTAATTTTTAATTTGTTAGATTAAGAAATACAGTAAAAAGGGTAAGTTTTTAAATAATTATTAAGAGTTATATTTTTAACACTTTATTAATAATTATATTTTTAATATTCTTTTAAATAAGAACTTTTTTTAGATTTATTTGATTTTTTATATAAATTTTTTTTAATCTGTCTTATGCTATTTTTTATTTTGGTGGTTCTGTGGTTTTCAAGGATCTAACTCGATTATGTGATTTTCCAAGGATCTAACTCATTTTTGAGGTTCTCCAAAAATCTAACTCTTGATCTTTCAGATATAAAATTTTGATACCATATCATAAAATTACTCATCTCAAAAAGTTAAACTAATAAAAAAAGTAACATTAATAATTATATATATAATATGTTATAATTTATTGATATAGAATTATAGATTATGTACCTATTATTTGAGTCAGCTTGTGAGTTTTCATTGAGCGGAGCTTAAACTTATAAAATATACTTGATTATTAATGAGCCGACTTGTGAGCCAATATTAATTTTTGTGAGCCGAGCTCGGCTAGCTTCCGGCCCTAACTACAGTATTTCACTATTCACTCAATTTTTTAGCCCAATCAAGATTATTTTTGGTATTGGACCTGAACAAGTAATCAACCTCTTAATAATCCCCACTGGGCCTACTCCAAAATATTACACTATCTAATATTGGGCCAGGCTCTTATGAAGATCACACTCAAAAAAAAAAAAAGAGCAAAGCCTTGAGATGTAACATGTAAGTCACAACCGAAAGCCTTTGAACTAAGTAAGGTTTGTTGACCCGTTTCTCTTCATAAAAAATGCATTTAGCCATGGCTACATAATTAAACATGGCATATAACATAATAATAGCATAAATATTTAGACTACCCACAATGCTTATGATGAAATTCACTTCAACAAATTCACATACTATAAAGTCTAAAATAACCAAGTTAAAACAACACTGCCTCAAGTCTATGATTACCAAAATGATATTTGTGTTAATAATAATAATCATAACAATAATGGATATACCAAAAACCATGGTTCAAGCTCATATTCTCAGTTTTCTTCTGGCTTGGTTTTCTTGCCATAGTACTGCAGAGCAAATGCAAATCCCAATATCAGCAACGGCAGCACGTATTGCAAGAATTGAAGGACGAATCCGGCCGAGGATTGGTTGCTAGAGGAAGGTGCTAGTGTTGGTGGTGGTGGATTGTGTTTAGCTTTTGCCGGAAGTGTGTTGGTATCTACCTCGCCGACCAAGTATTTTTGCATCATTTCTACAGCAGAGTCACTATGGCCAACATCCTCAAAATCAATGGTAGCATCCTTTGCTGTTATAAACAAACACATGTGAAAATTCTTTACCTTTTCTCTCTTCTTTTCTAGATTTCAGTATGATCATTGTTATAGCTAATGACAATTTCTTATCAGAAAATGAGTCACACAAACACATATCAGTATGCATACATGAAAAAAGTTGAAGTATTTTTAACCATCACAGGCTTTCATTTTCTGTCATCATCATAACAAGTAGATAAGAACAGAGTTTTAGTCGAAAATCGCTGATGGAGAAAGAGAATCTAATTACCTGTTGATGTTAGCAAAACTTCGTCGCCTCCTGGATGGTCATCCAAAAACGGGGTAACATCATATGCCTGATACAATGATATGCATGTTATAATTTTCCATACCATCATTTTCTTAAATCTAGCATTTTTCTTTCCATGGAAATCATCTAATGTTAGATAGTGTATCTAAAAAGATAGTGATCAAAGTTTTCATGGCATCAAAGGACATTAACATGATGTTGCACAGCATATGCATATAAGGTATTGAAGCATAATTGATTAGTCAATTCACATTCAAATATTTCCATCATCGATGTTCTTAGGTAGTCGCATTTATATGAATTCATAAGCCAACAGTTTCACAGTCCCCCAATTAGTATGTGATGAAGATCAAACTAGAACATGAAGAATCTTTGTGGACAAACTGAGGGAGATTCTCAAACAAGAAAATCTTGATAGTTATGAACACACAATTCTAATAGTTAGCATGTTGAATTGTAGTTCAAATACTCTCTTCCATCTTACATTAGTTTCCTATCTTTTCAGGACATCCCTCAATTTTCTTTCCCCCTTCAAGCTAATTAATATTCAACACCAAGGGCATGAAACTTGAGAGTTAACATAATCTTGTGGAGTTTAAGTAAACTTGAATAGCAAATTGGGGACCTAAATTTGACGTGATTCGAGTTAATTCCAGCATTTATAGCCTTATTCAACATACTACAGTTAAGGCAATATCTATAATGAGCAGTGTTGGTTGTGTTCAAACCCAGATAGCAAATGCCATATAGTTTTACAAAGCATTTCAACTCGGTAAGTAAGTGCATAAATATAAAGAATTTAACTACAATGCACTGACAATATAATTAGATGCTTGTGTAAAACTTTTAAGATAATAGAAAGTTAAGTCAAAGTGTCAAACACTCTTCCTGATGTATCAATACATTTTATTTTATTTTTCAATAAGTGAATGCCCAAACAAAATAGAAGAACATCAAGGAAAATACAGAATGAGTCTAACTACCCCACAGCTTGAATTCGACTATACTACGTGTACACCAAAATTAGCCACCAAATACATGTTGGAATACAAATACACATTGAAAATAAATTAAACTACACATATATCTATATACAAACACATTGGTGGCTGATTTTAGTAGCTGATTTTGGTGTACGAATAACATTTTTGGTTTGGAATTACATGACCATATCACAGACCAAACATTACACACAGGTAAGTACTATGCAGTTTTGCTATATATAACAATACCAACATGCACAAGCTTATGAATAGCCCTCAGAGATATCCCTCTTCCCCATCCCTTTTTGACTTCTAGAACCTTCCAATATACATCTATAGGAACCCTATTTTTCAATAAACAATTTCTTAAAATTATTCCTAGTGAATGGAACTGCTCCAAAAGCAGTTAGAAACCACAGATCAGAGCAAAACAATTTCTCAGTAAATTTACTATCTTTCTTGTAATTCTAAGAGAATCAAAGGCATAGTTACAAAACTAGTAAAATAGTTAGGTTGTACACTGAAAGAGACTAATCCCCTTTCCTTTGATGCTCTCTCAATTAGTATTCTCTCTAGTGGTAAAACCCAGAACCTAATATTTCTAGAGATGCCAATCCAGTGTTCCTATAATTCTAGAAATGCCAAATTAACCCATTCATATTGCAATTCAATCCTTGCAAACAGTAAAAATATGTTTTTTTTAATCCTCAAACACATACGAATCAGATATATGTATTCATCTTATTAGAAGCATAGATGAGTACAAATCAGATCCAACCCAAAATCTACAACAGATGAATGTAGAACAACAGATCAAGAATAAGAAGTAATTGTCAAAAGTTTACCTTTCCATTGATTATAAGCCAGCAATCATTCTTGTGATTGTGCTTAGCCACGTCTTCAAAAGTAAAAATCTTTGAACTCATGTTGCTTCTGTTACTTCTTCTGACTGTTCACATACAAATCCAAACACACCTCACTTCAAAATTATTCATAAAACCCACTCCATAATAGAGAAAAATAATTTCCAATACTAGAAGATATCAAGAAAAATATCATTCAGAGTACTTTTTCATTTTTATATTTTAAATGGACAAGAAGAGTTTGAAAGAAATGTCTTACATTGAGATGGGTGATGACAATTGACAGAAAAAAGTGGATGAGTCAGGCACTTTACCAAGTATTGTGTTTTTATTTTCTAGTGAGATGAGTTAAGAGTTATGACTTATGAGTTATGTCTATATAACTTGGGAGAATCTTATATATTTTTATATTTTTTAATAAAATCTAAATTTTAATTGGTTACAAGAGTTGTATGCACCTCGTTTTTAACGAGATATTAAAATATAGGTGAGTTACCTTCTTTGAAATTAAAGTTCATTAAATAAAATGACTCACTAAGTAATATTATTAATTACAAATGAATCATACACATTAATTAAAGGTGAGATTTAGCTATCTTGTATAAAAAAATAATTTTTTAAGTTTTAAATAGCTTATTCTTAAACAATTTTTTTTAGGTAATCATTTTTATTAAGTAAAAAATGTTGCACTCTTTATCAATTAAATTTAGAAAAAGTATAGGCAGTGATGGACCTAAAAAAATTATTTTTGGGGGAAAAATAATATACATTACTATCAAAAGATATATTAATCTAAATTCAAAAAAATAAAAGTGTACATTAATTATTCAAATAAAAAAATAAAAAATTACATATAATAAAATAGAACGAAAGATATTTTTTAAAATATTTTTTATTATTATTTTTATAAATAAAAAATATATATTCTAAATTAGTAAATTGATCAATTGACTTTAGAAATTTATATGCAACATAATTACATATAATAAAATAAAACGAAAAATAAACAAATAAACAATAAAGATCACTAAATTGAGAATAAAATAAAATATATAAATTTATAAAGAGAATAAAAAATTAGATTAATACCTAAACTATAATTGCTTGAATTATAATTTGTAATTGAAAATTATGAAAAAGAGAAACAATGAAATTGAAAGATATATAAAGTCATAAAGAGTTATATTAAAAAATTAGAGAATCTAAAATTTATTGATGAAGAAAAAATGACAACTAAAAAAAAATAGAAAAAGAAGGTTGAAACTAAGAAGATGATTTAAGAGAATAAAAAAGTGATGACAGTTGGAATTTGAGAATGAGAGAAGACTAAATTCTATTAGGTTAACTAATAGTCAAAATGATAGAAAGATAAAATGGATTTGATGCTTTAAATAATTGGGATAAATTTATTTGTAATGTAATCATTTAAAATTTAAAATGGAAGCATATTATATATGTATATATTTAAAAAAAAGGGGGCAAATGCCCCCTAATACACCATCTGGGTCCGTCCCTGAGTATAGGAGAACAACACTTTTTCTCAACGATATAAATAATAAGTTAAAAAATGAAAGTTAATTTTAATTTAAAAAATTAATTTTTGAATTAATTAGGTTTAATAATAATTTTGAATTTTTTTAATTTTTGTCGCAACCACTCTCTCGCAATTATGTGCCACCGCCGCCGCTGCTGTATCGCGACTCCGATGCCTCCCACAGCTACTGTCTCGTTACTTGTTTCTTATTAACTAAATCGGATGTTCATTTTACTATGTATGCGGATGATTCTTTTCGTTTTAAAGTGGATATTTATTTGGGTATACCATTGTTATTTTACTAGATTTGCTTGATTCTGCATGCACATGCTCCACAGGCTATTCATTTTATTATTTATGCGGATGGTTCTTTTCATTAGGATGTGGATGTTTATTTGTGTCATACCATTTGAGTGAAATAAGACGAGGAGGAAGTAGAGACGCGTCGCGTCGTCGCGATAGGGCTGTAT
>NC_029773.3:4318240-4331892 GCF_000817695.3 Arachis duranensis | reverse complement strand
AGTAGAGCGGTGCATTTGTGCGTGGCATAATGGGATGATTGGCGGCCTTCTCACTCGTCATAAATGCGCGGCTGTTGGGACAGATGCACAGTGCCGCTGTGGAGAGCAAAGACAGAGATAGCAACGGCACTTTGCAGGCTTTAAGGGAGATGGAGATGCAATGGTGCGACGTGGAAGAGAGGTGACGATGCGGCGTGAAAAGGCAGCAGTGCGACGTGGAGCAGCAACAAAACAATGTCTTTGTGCTAGGCAAGGTGGCGATGACGGCACACTACAGCTTCTTGACCAACAAAGGTGGATAGTGTTTCAGAAGAGGTGGCGTTGGGAGGCTGCAGTGAAAATAAGGTTTAGAATTTGGTGTGGGTGAAAATAGGTAATAAAAAAAGTGAAAGGTAAAAGTAAAATTAAGTTGAAATGTTTTTTCTTAATTATTGGACCTAAAAGTACAATCTGTTGTTCATGTTATTTATCCCTTCTATTGTTTACTTAGCAAAATTTTATCATTAAAATCACTCAAAGTTATGGATTCAATAGCTCTCAATCTTAGGTATTACATCACCTTCACACACTCATGCACATATTTAAGAATTTTATCTACTACTTGACCATTGTTAGAATTCAAATTCGAATGTAACATATTAAAAGACAATATATTTTTTTTTTGGTAAAGAAAGATAATATATTTAATCACTCAATTAAAACCTCAGTTACAAGAGGGTTGTTTTTTATTTTTGGGCTTGCAAGTTGGTTGTCTAAAACACATGATAGGAAATCTTTGTTTTGGTCAGGACGTGACCCGTTAATGTAAATGAGGTTTTTTGTGTGTGTAAAAATTATTGCTAGCCGCCCATGCCTTAGCCTTGTTACAAGCTGATTATTTTGGAGATGCTTAAGGTTTTTGTCTTATTGGGCCTTTGATGGATCTACTCTTAGACCCAAACTATTAAAAATCTGTTAAAATTGTAATATAATGTTCAAACAGTGTGTAACAGTGTGTAAAATACTTATTCTTTTACCAGAGTCATCTACATGGCAATTTGGCAACAGTGTGTAAAATATTTTCACCTCCTTTCACTTTGGAATTTTTTGTTTTTCTCTCTGTTTTTACTTTTTAGTTTCCCTATCCGATTATTCTATTCTTCTGATAAGACAAACATTAAGTAACAATCTTGTAGGTACCCACATCACATAGCAGGCAGAAAAAAATAATATGTGATTTATTGATTTATTGTGATGAACAATTAAGATTGATGGAGAAATAAATTTATTTTGTTGACTGATTTTCCTATTTTTTTTTCCGGGAGGAACCTTTGTTTATTTCCACCCTACAATATTAGTTCAAGAAAAATTAAAAATAAATAAATAAATAAATACAAATTATGTGCCTATTAATCTGCTCATTTTTTTAATTAAATATGAATAAATAATCAAATACAAAATAATTAACATAATAAGTATATTACTCTATCTTTCAATAATTGATCATTAGTTTCAAAATGTTAGATAATAATAATAATAAAAAAGCATAGATATACGATAAAATTAAATAATAAGTCTCAAAGTTAAGCCTAGATTAAACGAACAGCCAAGTTTAAACCTAATTCATACATATATAATTGAGACATGGATCCACATTCTTAGGTCAAATCAAAGTCAAAGCCAAACAAACAGAGGAATAATCACGAATTACAAAATCACACAGTTCAAGGCATTTCTCATATATAATACACTAATAATAATGATAATAATAATATTTTATATTTAAAATTTTACAATATATATAGTGAACAAAACTACATCTCCACATAATAAATAGAGGGGAATCTCCCAGAGAACTTAGCAATGCATAAATAATTATTTTTATTTTGATTACGTAAATAAATATTTAAAAAAACTAATATAATTATATAAAATATTTTATACTGTCGATATCAAAATTAAATTTTTAATAAATAATATTAGATTACATTATTTTGACCTTTTTGTTTGGATTTTTTATTAGTTATTTGTGTAAGGTGGGCCTAAGCATATAAATGATTGGCTGGTTATTATGACATACTACATGGAATTGAATATGACTTTTGGGAAACATATATTTCTCAAGCATGCACCTATGTATCTTCCCTCAAGATGCATGAATAATGATATTCAAGAATTAGGCCCTTTTCATGTGTATTTTGTGATGATCCAACATATATACAAATAAAGAAAACTGGAGTGAAAAACATTTGGTAGGGTACGGTTTAGATAAGATCATATCAATAATAATTATGGGCTCTGATGAATTGACATATTAATAATAGGCCAAATGAAAATTAATGTTTTTAATGAGTTAAAAAATTAAACCCATCATATCATGACCCAAAAAAAAAAAACATCATATTGAGTCTCTTTTTCCATATCTCAGAACAATTTGCACCCACAAGTTTATGATAACTACATCAACTTAACTATTTGTCTTGTTGAAAAAAACCAAAGAAAAAAAAATTCCATATATTTAATTAGAGACACTTCACACTTTATCAATATCTTAATAAAAAGATATTAAATATATACTAAAATCAACTACTAATATATTTATATGTAAATATATATAATTTAACTATTTTTAATATTTTATGTTAATAATTAATTTTAGTGACGGATGATTTTAGTGTGTTTTTAATATAGTTGTATCTTAATGTATGAAAACATAGTACCAACCACAATATCTGGTTTGCCATAAACCTTCTCAAAAACAAAAAAAAAAGAAAAAAAATTAAATTACGAGAAAAAAAAAGGAATTAGGAGCTAACATAGTAACATTCACCTTAAATTGGAATACAATATAGTGAAGCCTTGCGGCCTTCCTTCTTCTTGGTGTGATTACCATCAATGGATTCCTTCTTTTCTGGTTTTTGATTCTTGGCATCGAAATCCGGGTGGATTTTCCTCTTTAACATTTTCTTCATGAGCTATAAGGACATTTAATCACAACAAATTATACTTAATGAAAGACTAATTTTCATGAAAATGCATGCCAATTATTAGTACATATATATCTGAATTAGTTTATGTTCCGAGTTCGAAATAATCTATGGAATTAGAAATGTTGCAAATTGATTGTTATTTATATAAAATTATTAGTTACTTAATCTTTATCAACAACAATATTGTTAAAATTTTGTAGTAAGCTTTAATAAATATCATGGATAACAAAATTTTTTAGTAGATTTTATTTTAAAAGGTTAAAAAATTCAGGTTTAAATAAGTTTTATAAAATACTCAATTTTTGGTTTTGATAACATAAAATTTAAAAGATATTTATTTTAGTCTTTGTTATTAGTTTGATCCGTTAAGTGGTGACATAACAAGTTAAATATTGACAAATTAAAATACTAATGATAGAGATTAAAATAGAGACCTTTTAAAATTTACAAGACTAAAATTAAAACAAAAATTTTATAAGATCTAAAAACTTAATTATGCCAGAAATTTAAATAGTTTTATGTTAACAAAAGAAAGGAAGCCATTACTTACAAAACACAATTTTGACTAGGTCAACCTTTCAAAATTCATTGGGTCTCTTGATTTTCATACATAGTCAATTAACGAAATATTAGAGAATTTCTTCATATTCCTAAACCACATACATAATTATTCACTTACATCATTTTAAAATATAATAAATACAAATTAGTTATAAATTATAATTTAGTTTCATATACTATCAATATAAAAAATGCTACTCTAACAACTAATTATATACTGTCACATTAATAAAATTAACTAATTTTTAAATATATTATAAACTTGTTTACACTTTTGGAATATAAAAAATATTAAAATATTTTTGACATATTAAGCAATAATACTTACTTTCTTGATATCTTTCATTGGTTGAGGATTATCCTTGACATTGGGAAGAAGCTTCTTTGCAAAAGACTTTCCATGCTTTACTTTAAGGTTTGATTTTTCATCATCATTTGACTCAACCAAGATTTTTGTGGGGCCCATCATTTTCTTCTTAACTTCAGAATCAGCCAAGAATAGATCAGCTAGTGTGATCCTTTCCCCTCTCACAATCTTCTTCTTTTGATCATCATCAACATCATCACTCTCTCCATCATCATCATCATCATTGGATTCATCAGCAAGAACAATTTCATTGTTCATCAACACTTCTTCTTTGGTGATAACATTGTAATTAGCATCAATGATAATTTGGTTTGCACCACCACCAACAAGAACTTCTTCTTCTTCTTCTTCTTCTTCTTCATCATTAAAGTTATTGTTGTGATGTTCAAATGTGTTGAGCATCAATGGATTCACTTCCTCATCATCATTTTCAGCATAATCATCAAAAACATTATTATTATTAATATTATTATTTTTATTTAACCCTTCATCACCACCTAATAATTTTTTATCTTGAACTTGCAAACCAAAGTATTCTTTGTGATCATAACCAAGTGTTCCAATGGTTAGAATCCCATCTTTCCAACCACCAAGCATGTTAGTAAGTGCAACTTGTTTCAACAAAGCTACTTCATTATCCCCAACAACCTTATTATCATCATTGCTTATTGTAACTTCATTCTTTTTCATGTCTGAAGCAAACCCATCTAAGAAAAAAAAATAATAATAATAAATAAATTGAATTTAGAGCTATAAATTAAGGTGAAAACTCAGTGCAATCGACTTCACGTGAAGTTGATGGTTGAGAGCGGTTAGATGATTTGATTGATTTGACTAAATTTTCATCTAACGACTTGTAGTCATAAACTTCACGTGAAGTCGACTGCAACTAAATTTTCACCATAAATTAAATTAAATATGAATTGTTTAATTTGTTCATTAAGGTATTTATTTGGAAAATCAATGAGAGTATATATGTAGAAATTGAATGAAGTTTAAGTTTTAGAAGATCAAACCCTTTGGAGGTTTATGATTGAACCGCTTGTGCACCCAATTGAAGATCTGTGATAAATTAATAAACAACACTTGAAGAAGATCAAATTAATTAAATAAATAATAATACCATAGGCCTATAGTAGTTAGTTAGGAGTAACACAAAAATGTGACTATCCAAAATAAATTAAGCAGTACTAAAAGTAAAGCAAAATAAACTAAATTTACAATGCATGATTTAATTTGAATCACCTTCATATTGTTTTTCTTCTTAGAAAAGTTGGACAAAGAAAGGGTTAGTTTGCGAGTGCTTTATATATATGGAATTTGAGAAACTATATGAACATGTGAATATGAAAACACATGAACGGGGCCAATTTAGATGGTTGAACTAGAATGTGCCACGTGGCCAACTGGTACCCACATTACATTTTGGTTAAGAGATAACAATTAAAATAGTCTCTTAATTTTAACTTAATAATCAAAATGATCTCTCAATTTTTAAACTAATCAAAATAATTTCTCAATTTAAACCGTAAATAAAAAAACCCTTTCGTTAATCATCAAATTAAAGTAATGCTATTAATGAAACTCATCCATGAAATTATATTGACTCGTATTTCGGATTGTGGAGATGCTGTTAAAATGAATTCTATTATGACTCTATTCATGATAAGAACTTTATTTTCAGATATTGAAAAAGAAAAAAAGAGTTTGGATTTGTTACACATACGATGGAGAAGGAAGCGAAGATAACGAGAAAGCATATAGGATTTAAGGTTGGAGTTTAAGAAATTTAATCTCAAATTTAAGAGACTAAATTGATTGTATATTTTTTGGAGATTACTTTAATAAAAACATTAAAAATGTCTTTTTTTAAGCATTTATATGTGTCATGTTATTATTGGATATTTTTATTAAACCAGTTAATAATTTATTTTTTAATAAACTATAATAAAATTGGTTTATTATAGTAATAATAATAAAATCAATTGTCTGTATTATAATTATTAGACGCGATTTGATCCGATCGAATTACACCATCTAAACCAAAATATCTTTAAATTTTTTGATAAAAGACAAATATATCCCTAATTTTTTGTTTTGTAGATATTTAAATCCCTAAAAATTTAAAAATACAATTAAATTTCTAAAAGAATATCAGATTTATTGTTATTATTATAAAAAAATCGGTTTTATTTTTATTTGTTAAGAAATTAAAAAATAACCGATTCATTAATATGTCCAATAATAATGCCGTAAGCGTCTTTATAAAAAGATGTTTTATGCGTCTTTATAGAAGCATCTCCCATATTTTCTATGTGTATGAAAAGATTATGCCATTTGAGTTATAGTCCATTAGTGTTAACAGTGTTAACTTAGTAATTAATAGAAGGACCATCTTAATTTATGTTTTAAAATTAAGAGACTATTTTGATTAGTTTAACAACTAAAAAAACATATTTATTATTGAATTAAAACTGAGAGATTATTTTAATTGTTATCTCTTTGGTTAACTAGGTTAATATAATGAAACAGATTTTAAGTACTAACTATTAATGTGTGTTTGGATTACAGTTTGCAAATAGAGATTTGTATAAAATTGATTTTGTTAAATTGATTTTGATCAAAAGTGAGTTGGTATTAACGTGATTTATGTTTGGTAATCTTTATTCAAAATGGATTATAGTAAACTAAATATTGTTTGGATTACATTATTCAAAATCACTTTTAGATGGAAAATTACAAAAAAAAGATATGAATTTAAATAATTATTTTATGTTATCTTATAATTTTATTTTAAATATTTAAATAAATTTTAATATTTTTTTAGTACTTTCAGTATTTTTTAGTACTCTAATAAGATTAATAGAATCATAATACAAAGTAAAAAAAATAAAAATAACAATAAAAAAACTCATATAAAAAATAAAAAATAATAATATACATAAACATAAGAGAGCATTAAAAAAATTATTATAAAAAAATAATAAACATATGAATATGAAGAACATAATTGGTACATAGAATATAAAGTTTAATCCAATGTGAAAAGATTAACAGAAAAATTAGAATTTTTAGCTTTTGGTAAACTAGAATTGAAGATAGAAATTACTTCTATGTTTATAGGATAAAAATGTTGCCAAACATAAAGATAAAATGTTCAAAAAATTTAAACGGACTTTTCTCTTCTCCAGCACAAATCCAAAACCATCCTTAACTAGTGTATTGTTCAAGAGCTCTAAAAGAAACACAGGAAATAGCGGCAACAAATTGAAGAGATCTCTTCTTAGATACTGATGAGAAAGAGTTTGAATTTGTTGTAGATTTGATAAAAAAAAAAAATAATGAAAAATAGATTTAAGATTGGATTTAATAAATTTAATTCTAAATTTGAGGGATTAAATTTATTGTATTTTCTTTACGTCATATTAGTATGTTTAACATTACGTCAATATAAAAGTTAATGTCACACATAAGATTTTTAAGAAATCATTTTAATTATTACTTCTTACGTCACCATAAGAAAGGTATTTTAACACATTTTTTTAACAGTTATAATTAAGTGTAAAAATTAATATATATTTTTAATAAATATTATAAATGTCAAAATTTTTTATATTTTTTGGTGAATAATTTGACTGTAAAAAATTACTCTTCAATTTTGATATTTATTTAATTTATTTTTAACTTAGTCCATTATTCCTCTTTTTTATTGAGTTTCATCAATCTTGGCATCACACTGTTCTCAATTTGAGATCATACTACTCATTTTTCATCTTCAAAATCTCAGTTTATTATTCAGTTTAAAGATTTTATCTCATTCTTTGTTGAAAATTTTTGTTGAGAATTTTTTATGGTCAATAAGTGTCAAAATAAATAATATTTTTGATGGTTAATAACTATCACAAAAAATATATTCTCAAATTTTTTTAACAAATTATTTTTGACGGCCAATATCATTTATCAAAATAAGATTTAAACTTTTTTTACAATTACTTATATGTTAAAAATATTATTTTTGACAAATTTTTTATTAACATATTACCATAGTTAAAATAGTGTCAAAATTTATTTTTTTGACGAATTTTAATGCTTTTTTGATACATATAATCCTAAAAAATAGTCTATATTATTGTAGTGCGTTAATTAGTGTTATATATATATAATTATTTATGTTGTCTTCTTCTATTAGTTTAAACTTTTAAAAGGAGTGGTTTCATGATATGATATCAGAATTTAATGTTCGAAAGTATTAGAATTCGATATTTGGTGAAATCTAAAAGTAGAAAAAATAGTATAAGATAAATAAAATAAGAAAAGAAGACTATGTTTAAGTCAAGTAAACAAAAAAATATTTTTTAAAGAAGAATAAAAAATATTAAAAATATAATTATTTATATTATCTTTTTCTATCAATATAAATTTTTAAAAAGAGTAGTTTTACATCAATTAGATTAATATAATTAATAAAGCAAACATCAAGTATGAAGTGCTTAATTAATTATGAGATACATATAAATATAACTAAAAAGTTTTGTGCATGACTAATTAGCGTACTAATTAAATAATGTGATAAAATCAACAGGATAGGATTTTTTTAATTCATTGGATAATAATATGTTGTACTAGTCACCATCCATCATAGTCCTGTCAAGTTTATCTTTGAAGAATCCTAAGTAAGTCAATAAGAAAATGCTCAACTGCTCAATTAGAAATTAAACCAACAGTTACCTAATACAAATATGAATTTTGTGGCCCTTGTTAAAATTCACAAGTAAAAATGTTTTACGATAAAACCAATTAATACATTCTAACAAAGAGAATGATTATTGAACTCAAGTGAAATTAAAATAACTTGTGGAAATACTTGGCTGAGAAAAATGATGATTGTTATTCTGTATATACACTAAAGTTGTGGATCATGTATATAGTTGTGAATTTGAACACTAAATTGTCCGAGAATAATAATCAATTATTTGACTGTGAGATATATTGCTGGTTGTTGCACAGTCACGTTGTTGAACTGCTTGCTCTTGTTATTTTCTATTCCATCGCAATGCATGAAAAACTACTCTTATATATATGCCTCTTCACTAGGGTTTCGTGTTTTTTTGTTGACAGATACATAACCTGTACCATAAGGTAGTATTTGGTGGAGAGAAAGAAATGGAAAAATTAAGATTGAGAGACAGAGATTAAAAGATAGAAATTGAAATAAATATCAATATTTTATTTGGTGTAAAATGAGAGACAGAAATTGAAACAAGAATGAAATTTTAATTTAATTTGCACAAAGAGTAAATTAAAATGAATTAATTGAAATGAGAGTATTTTAGGTATAAAATGTTATTAAAGTTTCAGTCTCCATCTCTAAAAATTTTAGTTCCCTATGTTCTCACTTTTTGGAGATACTGAAATATTGAAATTTTGGAGACAGAGAAAAAAATTTTAGTACCAATCTCTGAATCAACAAATATAATACTGAATCTCAGTCTCAATACCTCAAAACAAACGCTACCTAACGAAACAAAATTATGTAAGATAAGAGAATGGTAAAGTAATAAAATAAAAAATAATTAATATGAATTGATCTAGTAGTTTATTAGTTTATTTAATTTAGTAGGGTTCGAATTTTACTTTGTGCATGTAGTAACCTATTAGTTAGCGATAAATTCTTAAACGGAATTTAGATTTGCGATAAATTAGTTTTTAATCTGTCAGATTAAAAAATACCGTGAGAAACAAAAAAAATTATCATTAAATTTGTAACTTTTATCATTTATAAATTTTATTATTTTGATTTAAAAGAGATTATATTTTTTATTAGTTTTCATTTTAGAAAAGTTTGATTGTAATAAAGTTCATGTTAAATTTTAATTCATGATGAGTTAATTATCAAGAAGTATCTATCTCATCATCATGTGTGGACATGTGGTGTTGTTGATATATCTAATATCTATAGGGTAGTTTGCGGATGAGAATTACCAATCCATGAAATTTCAACATTGAAGGAGACATTGACCAAATTAAATGTATACTATTTGATGCTACAACAATTAAGTTATACATTGGATATTAATAATGCTAAAGAGTAGATAAAGTAAGGTTATTATGCATGCTTCCATGACTTATTAAAATCTCTATGACTCTATGTCCGAGTGAGATATTTCCCTTCACTATGTTTACAACTTCACATGCATGAATATGGTGGGGCAATGCAAGTGGGCGTCTTGGCACTACATACCCTAAAGCTACTTTCATTGCATATACGAATATATGGGACATCTTTTTCAATTATTTTTTACAACAATATATAAATATTAAAGTATTATTACCCATTTTCGCTTATGGTTAAATTCCCATGCAAAGCAAATTAAAATAATCCTCATTAAATTAATTCTTTTAAAAATTTAAGTAAATAAAAAAATATATCGATGATTATATTTTTAACATATTTTTTTACGTAATTTTTTTTTGAATTTGCATAAATTATTTTTATATTGGATCGAGCTCTTAACTTTTAGGTTATAGAATCTTTGATAATATCACGAAATTACTTCGTTCTCATAAAAATTTAAACTAGTAGAAAGAGGTATATGAAGTTATATCTCTAAAACTAATTTTTTTACCTTCGTCAATTATATATATATTGTAGCTACAAATGTAGTGTTATGTTTGTGGTCTAAGAATGAAAACAATAAGCTAAGTCCAACAATGCCTATCTTCTCAAATGTACTGGTAATAAGACTCGGTCTATAATTTAATGTCCTGAAACAATGTGCATAATAAATTTGAAAGTAGCTCCATTATTCAAAATGTAAAGCATAAGAGGGACAAAATAGCATGCAAAACACCCCAAGAGGGAAAATCAGACAATCACAAGAATCAGAATGTTCCATGAAAATGGAAAAGTTTATTAGCTGGAGAATGCAAGATCCTCCAAGAGGGAGTTTCCAAAGGGCAAAACAAAGCCAAAGAGAAATTTGAATATAGAATTCTTCTAAATTCTAATGATGGTACTATTCTGTTTTGTCTAGTAGTACATACCATGCACTCAGCAAATTAATTGGCTACTCATAATTCGGATGCCATTTTTCTGAAAAAAAAAATTAATTTAAATTTAATGACTAGAAAAGTTTAGGTCATCAAGTTGCATAGTTTTGACTATTTTTCCGTACTTTGTGGTTTCTTATTTAATTAATCTAATAGTTTGAGTGTGTTTGTTAATGATTCTCAAAAGTTGGTTATAACATGATTTTTTTTACATTATTGGAAAAAAATTGAAAATCAATTTTAATTTAATTAGAAACCATTCTATTTTTTCAAAAATACTGAAAAATAATTTTATTTTTGTTTTAAAAGTTGGTAATTTCATTAAATTTTTACAAATATTAAAAGGTGATTTTTTTAATTTATTTTTTAATAAACACACACCTACCCCTCTAATCATCCATTAGCTCTCATTATATGGCTTTGGATTCTTTTCTTTTCATGTTTTTTGATGAACATATGGCTTTGGATTCTTGTTAAGGCTAAACGGGTGTGTTATATATCTTTAATTTCCAAATCTTAAAAGGGTAATGCCACTAATGTGGGTGGGTCATATAATTATTGAGCATGTATTTCATCATCACTATCTTACAAAATAAGGATATATAGATATGGTTCCACTATGTACTGTGATAACTTTTCATTGATGAAATAGAACACATAATAGACTAACACAATATATATCAGGTCAGCAAATTGGCACATTTTATAATTATTTACCCTTTTAATAATTAAGCTTTTGGATGTTTCAATTTTTAATGGAATAATTGAAAATAATTAATAGCAAATGGATAATTTTAGAAAAATAAAAAAGTTTGAGAAATTATTAATAAATAAAAAACTGTAGTCATATGGTTATTAAGTCACATCTTAGCTGAAAACTTTAAAGATTCATGATATTCACGTAACTATATAATAATCGCCATTAGTTTAATATTTTTAATTAGTGTGGAACTTATTTGTACTTTAAGTCTATTATTTCCCCTTCTACTTCCAAAATAAAACTTCTAAATCGATCAGTAATTAGCAGATATGAAAGCTAACAAGTCTTGAAATTTAGTTTGAGTTTTGTGATCTCAAAGATTATAAGAATGTGGGAAGTTTGAAACACTAAGAATCATAAAAATTCAGGTGCAATCGACTTTATGTGAAATTGATAGTTGAGAACGATAAAAATTTAGTCGAATTAATTAATCATCTAACCACTCTCAATTATCAACTTCACGTAAAATTGAGTGCATCTGAATTTTCACCCACTAAAAAATGCATGCAATATACACAATGCAAGATTTTTTCACCTGCAATGAATGCACTAATTGCAAGGCTATTTTTTTTTTAGAAATGGAGGAAGATGTGGTGTGTAAGCAGGCACGAATCTATTCATTAAGGTCTGGGGCATTTGTCCCCTATATATATATATATCATTTATTGATTTTTGTTATTTTATTTAATTTAGTTTTAGTCTTGTATATAATGATTGTTTTCGTTGAAAATTTTTTTACCATAAATTGTATTAACTCTGCAATTAAATAATAAAAATTAAATGATTAGTTTAAAAAAAAGACATTTGATTATTTAGACTAAATATAAAAAAATTGTAATTATTTGATTTAAATTTTTGTCTTTCTTATTATTATAATATGTTTTTATCTTTCTCACACAATTATATATTGAGATGTAGTTTTTTTTCATATTATATAAAAAATAATTAATCATATTAATCTAACAGGCACAAAATATTTGACAAGACATTAATATTAAATATATTAAACACAACATTGTCAAAATATTGAAATAAAAAGAAAATACTTTTTAATTAATATGCTTTTTGATATATTAATTAAATTATATTAAAATTTTGTTAATATACTTAATTTAAGATATGTGAATATATTTATATTAATTTATTATTATTATTATTTTTATATACCAATTTTATTCTACTAATAATTTTTTTAGATTTGTCACTGTGTAAGTTATATAATGGTTAGCTGATGATGTATTTTTTTAATATAATTTTTAAAATTTTAATTAATAAATTGAACCTTCACTTGAGGGGTAATAAAATTTATAAAAAATTGATGGTCAAATTTTATGGTACACAAATTGAAGAGTAATTTGACTCGTGTTAAGGTAAATTTTGTTATTTCACCATAAAATAAATTAAAGGGTCCAATTAACACCTTAAAAAAAATTAGACAAATCTACAGGTTTGAATGTTCAAAAAAATTTAAAATAAAAAATAATAAATTTGCTCTTCAGATTTATAGTTAAAAAAAAATTAAAATCAAAAGTTACTAATCTAAAAATTAAGTTTTGTGATCTCCACATCATAAAAAAAAAATCAAATTTTAATAGTACTGAAAAACATTATCCGAAGGCCAACATCAACATCAAAATTAAAAAAATGTGATTGCATGCAATATGCAAGTACAAAACTTCCTAGCATTAGTGTTGCAAATGCATCACTTTGCCAGCTTCTTCTTTTCTACTTGCCACCGTCTCTTCTTTATTATTTTTTTCTTCAAAGGGTACTATAAACTAACTAGTACTCTTCATTATATCATTCCCCATGTTTCACTTATATTGGAGCTTACACCTAACTCACTTGTGACTTGTGAGTGCTTACACGTGATAATAATATTCATTCATTCATTGTTTGGTCTGTTTTAGGTATACGTGTGAATTGTTTTGTGTTTTTTTTTTTT
>NC_029773.3:4315208-4318205 GCF_000817695.3 Arachis duranensis | reverse complement strand
ACTCAAATTAATCTTTTAAAAGTTTTCTGACACATGTTAATAGATTAATTTAACTCAAATTTACTATTTTGATTTTTGTCAAAACTTATAGAAACCGAAATTAAATAACTTGTATACACACTTTCACATAAGAATTGTTTTTATTTTTTTTAAATTTTTATTTTTTTATTCGTCTTCTATAAAAATGTTTTCTTTTAAAATTAACAAAGATTAAACTTAAATTTTTTTTACTATAAAAACTAAAATATCATATTATAAAATCACTTGTCTCAAAAATTTAGAAGAAGAAACAAGTCATGTATAATTATATCTACGACAATAATGAGCCTAAAAATTAAATATTGTGGAAACTTACATATCATTTCAAAAGAAATAAATGTCATCAATGGATAAATTTTGATAGGAAGATCAATTACTTATTAGTCAACGAGTTATAACAGTTTTTGATCAATTATATTTTTTGTTTTAACTGCCTTTAGCAAAGTTTGTTATAGGATCACCTTATCGATCTCCAATTCTGTTACTTGCTTTGTGTAATATAATTCTATTCAAGATAATCATCATAAGAATGATTCTTCAATCTTTACTCTTCCATCTTTCTCTACTCTCAAATTCACCTACCTTTCAAATTTATTCTACTTGGTACGGTGGATTCTTTTAATATCAAAATATTTGTTTCATCTTTTATTCCATTGATTTTTGTCTTTTACCATATAGCTTTACTTTTGTATATATTTTTTATTATCATTGAATAAAATGAAAGATATCAAAAATCGGATGAGAGAGGTAATGAAGATGATAGAATTGAGAGAGAAAGTAGAGAGAATGTAGAGAGGTTTATTAGAGAGAAAAACTGAAAAATAAAAAAGATGAGGTACAATTAATTACAGGGTAATGCTACGCTGATGATACCATTTTTTTTCTCATATGATGAAATTTGCTGGTATAGCTGTAGAAGTGACACGTTTGTTATTTTTTTGTAGGTTAGCCAAGTATTGTATTAAATGAATCATGTTTGGAGTTAAGTTTGAATTGTTCTATCTCCACGAATTTTTAGATAAAGCTATGTGTTTTTATCTGTTAAAAAACAAGTTTTTTTTTTATCAAATCATGTGCTTAACTCATTTTAATTAACAAATTTTATAATTTATAATTTTTAATTTTGTAACTATGATACGAGTATTAGAGGCTCAGTTTGTGTTGTTTCAATTTTTTCGTGATTCGATATTTAAAATTTTTGCTAATAATTTGATATATCGATTATGAAATGAAATAAATTTGGATATATGTGCATAAATTTTTTTTGTAGGTAACGTTAATAAGATAAATTAAATATCAAATTAAAGGATTTTTATTAAATAAATAAATTGCACATTTTATTTATTAAAAAATCATTTAATTTTTTAAATAAATTAATTAAATGTTTTTTGTTTTAGAATACTAAAAAATAATAAAAGTTTTATTTAAAAATATATATAATTTAAAAAATATTTATTAGTTTATAAAGTATTTGTTATCTTATTTACAATATAAATGAAATAAATTATATTTCAAATACTAATTTTTTTAGTTGTTTTATGATCCAATTATATAGTATCAAGTTACGATAAAAAATATATTTTTTATCTTATTTTAAATTTTTTATATCTATTTGCAAACGAAATTTAGTCAATTAAAATTTGACTTATTTTATTTATACTCGATATATATTCATACTTATGTCATTGTCACTATAAATAAAATGTATAATAAAGTAAAAATATATATTTTTAAATTATATATATTGATAAATAAAACATGTATTATATTTAGGATAAATCACAATAATAAGTCAAGGGGAGCAAAATTTTACACTCCATTTCTACATAATTCGAACCACGTGGGTTCGAATTATACAAAAACACACGCACACACTAATTCGAACCAGCTGGGTTCGAATTACCCACAGTAATTCCTATGCTGTTAAAAAATTTATTAAAAAATTAATAATTCAAAAATTTAAAAAATATTTTTTATTTCTTACATTAAAGAAAAGCTAACAAAATATTTAATTATGAGACTTCTTTAAAATATTTGTGATCTATAAATTCGAATTTCATACAATAATCTTTTGTCTATTTTTAATAGCTCATGAATATTTTTTAATAATTTTTTTTAATAAATTTATTTAAATTATACCACAAAAAATATTTTATCCTATGCAAAACAATTTTAAAAAATGGCTTAAAAAATGTTAGGAGTATTATAAAAATTTGTAATGTTCTAATAACTTAGTTAAATACGTGCATGTACTCAAATTTTAAATAAAATACTCTACATAGTCAATAATAATTTAGAAATGAAAGAAAATATTTTATTACATACAAAATAATTAAAAAATATATTTTATTCTAATACAAAATAATTTTAAAAAAATGGCTTAAAAAATATTAGGAGTACTATAAAAGTTTGTAATGTTCTAATAACTTAGGTAAATACATGATAAAAATATTTTTTCTTTAAGATCTAAATTATTATTGACTATGTAGAGTATTTTTTTAATGACCTAAGTCATTAGGATATTACAAATTTTTATAGTACTCCTAAATTATATGGTGATTCGAATCACCATATATTATAAATTCGTAAAAATTTGTAATACCTAATGAAAAGAAATACTCTACATAGTCAATAATAATTTAGATCTTAAAGAAAAATATTTTTATCATGTATTTACCTAAATCACTAGAATATTACAAACTTTTATAGTACTCATAACATCTTTTAAGCCATTTTTTTAAATTATTTTGTATAGGATAAAATATTTTTTGTATATAATTTAAATAAATTTATTAAAAAATTTTATTAAAAAATATTCATGAGCTATTAAAAATGGACAAAAGAGTATTGTGTGGAATTCGAATTGATAGATCACGAATATTTTAAAAAAGTCTCGTAATTAAATATTTTGTTAGCTTTTTTTAATGTATGAAATAAAAAATATTTTTTTTAATTTTT
>NC_029773.3:4309121-4315056 GCF_000817695.3 Arachis duranensis | reverse complement strand
CGTAACTTGATACGTATATAATTGGACCATAAAACAACTAAAAAAATTAGTATTTGAAATATAATTTATCTCATTTGTATTGTAAATAAGATAAAAAATACTTTGTAAATTAATAAATATTTTTTAAATTATATATATTTTTAAATAAAACTTTTATTATTTTTTAGTATTCTAAAACAGAAAACATTTAATTAATTTATTTAAAAAATTAAATGCTTTTTTAATAAATAAAATGTGCAATTTATTTATTTAATAAAAATCCTTTAATTTGATATTTAATTTATCTTATTAACGTTACCTACAAAAAAAAAAATTACGCACATATATCCAAATTTATTTCATTTCATAACCGATATATAAAATTATTAGCAAAAATTTTAAACGCCGAATCACGAAAAAATTGAAACAACACAAACTAAACCTCTAATACCCGTATCATAGTTACAAAATTAAAAATTAAAAATGATAAAATTTGTTAATTAAGATGAGTTATGCACATGATTCGATGAAAAAAAAAGACTTTTTTTGACAGATAAAAACACATGGCTTTAACTAGAAATTCGTGGAGATGGAGCGATCCAAACTTAACTCAAAACCTGATTCATTTTATACAATACTTCACTAACCTACAAAAAATAGTAAACGTGTCGCCTCTACAGCTATGCCAGCGAGTTTCATCACATGACAAAAAAAATGGCATCATCACAGTAGCATTACCCTTAATTACAAGCTAACTATATACAATAAGAAAAGAAAAAAAGATAATGTATTTTGTGTTGTCAAGAGTTAATTATGCTCTGCTAGAGTTTTTTTAAAAAAATAGAGTTTTTATGTCATCTAGATCAACGTTTAATTTTTGTCAATTCTTTTTTTATACCTTCAATCTTTTCTCTACATAGTTGAAAGCACGTCAGAATACAATACTCTGAAAAGGATAGCGATGAGAAATATGGATGAGAAAGATATACGGATAGAGATAAGTTCTTGTATCAATAACTTGATCAGTAAAATCATTGTAAAAAAGCCATTTTCTATTGGTACCATGCATGGTACACTATGGACAATATGGGAAGTCCAAAAAGATTTAGAGTGACAAAAATTGGAAAGAATCAATTTTAATTCTTTTTTAATAAAGAAGTGTTTGAAATTGAGAAAATCTCTGTCCAACAGATCTCGAACTCAATAAAAAAGATTTGTCAGGAGATGAATAAAAGACAAATTTTTTAATTTTCTAATGTATTTTTTTTTTAGTTTATTGGTTATTACTGCTGTAGCTACTTATAGCTTCAATTGGGAGAACCCCGCTATTATTTCTTTCGTCCCACATTAAACTTTGTATCACTTTTTTGAAGTAATGCAATTCCTTCACTTTGGAACACAAAAAAGGATTATTAACTAACTTGGACAGCTAAGGGCAGCACAAGTTATCCGAACCTACTTGTTAAAGTCTAACTAACTAGCTTAAGCTTCATCCCTAACATGTTCCTCAAACCAATGGTTCCTTCTTCTGTTTGTTACTATCTACTTGTTGTCCCTTAAGTCAACACATTAGTTTTACTTATTCTGAGTTTTTCTCTGAACTTTTGAAAGGTTGCAGTTGAAAGAGGTTTTCTTAAGGTGTCTGCTAGTTGGTCCTATGTAGAAATATATTGAACAAAGACTTCTCTTTTTGCTACATAATCTCTCACAAATGACTGATTTAAAGCAAAGTGCTTAGTTTCATTGGGTAGAACTATATTACGTGAAAACAGTATTGTGTATTACGTGAAAATAGTATTGCGCTTTGATTATCACAGTAAATGACTGGATTGATTATGCAAAGCAATCTGATTTCTTCAAGAAGGTTTGGCAACCAGACTATCTCAGTTAATGTGTCAGTTATTTCTTGTAATTCAGCCTCTATGATGCTTTTGGATATTGCCTTTTGTTTTTGGCTTGCCCATGAAACTAAGTTTGGCCCTATAAATACTTTAAATTTATTGGTTGATTATCACAAAAGTCATAAATTTAAAAACTTGAAAAGCAAAAATTTCATCCCATGATTTAGTGTGCCTACCAAATATTTGAGTATCCTCTTCACTACTTTTCAGTGAACTTTAAAAGGATTATCTAAGAACTGAGCTACTTTATTTATTGGGAAAAATATCTCAGGCACGGTAATTGTTGTATATTATAATTCACCCACTATTGATTTGTAGAGGATGGGATTGTTAAAGACTCCATCTCCAAATTTTGATAGCTTTATTGAGGAGGTCATTGGGGGTAGGTACTAGAGATTTAGTATTAATCACGTCAGCTCTCTTCATCAAGAGGTCTGACATATTTGGTTTGGCTAAGAATGATTGACCCTACTATATCTTTCTTTACTTCAACTCCAAAAAAAAAAAATACATTTTGCTTAAATCCTTTAGTTAAAAAGTGATGTGTAGCTGAGATATGATGCATTTGATTTTATCATCTGACTTTTAGTTACTAGAATGTCATCGACATAGACAACTATATAAATAGTTGAAGAGGCAGTGAACTTGATGAACAAGAAAATGTCTGATTTGGTGTTTAAGAAACTGAATTGGTGAAGGGTGGAGCTGAGCTTTGTGAACCGAACTCTAGGAGCTTGCTTAAGACCATTGAAAGACCTCTAGAGTTTGCAGACTTGCTTTGAATTTGGTGAGCTAAATCCTTCAAGTTGAAGCATATACACATTCTTATGGAGATCTCCATTGAAAAATGCATTGTTGAAGTTAAATAGCTTGATTTTTCATCCTTTTGCTAAAGCTAGACTGATGATTACCGAAATTGTGGCTAATCTCATAACCGGACTAAATATTTGGTCATAATCAATTTCTTACTTATGGTGAAAACTGTTAGCTACGAGACAAATCTTATACTTTTGAATGGTGTCATTAAGGTGTTTCTTTACTCTAAATACTCATCTACAGTTTATGGGAGTTGTTTGGGGTGACAAATCAACAAGTGTATGTCTAGGTGATATTTCTCATTAGTGTTGAGAACTTCTCTTCCATAGCTACTCTCCAACGAGGGATTGCAAGTTCTTGGGGAATGTTCTTGGTCAAGCTTTGATCAGAATCAAGCAAGGATGAGACTATGGTGTTGAAGACCCGTGGCTTAAAGATGCCATTTTCGCTTTTAATTGTCATTACATGTTGATTTTGAGCTTCTGATAGTGAGAAAACAATTTTGCTTAATTGAATGTTGGGACCAATCGCAATCTCCAATGGCAATCTCATAAGAATATGCATTCATAGTGTTAGAAGAAGTTTGAATAGATATAAAATGTAATGGCAATCTCATAAGAATCTGCATTATTGGAAGATACATCATGAATATCTATGCATGTAAGGTGAGTAATTGGGGTGAAGGATTCAATAACATGATTAGAATTGGTAGTTATCTAAGAGAGTGTGAAGGTTACTGCTAGAACTAGGGACGGTGATGAGGTGTTGGTACTGGATTGAGTTTGGAAAAGGGTACAGTAAAGGTAATCACCTTTGTTAAACAAAAAATTTTGTGCCATGTATATTCTACTAGATGGGGAATGACATTTGTAGCCCTTTTGGTCTGAACTGTATCCAATGAACATGCAGTTATGTGATTTGTGATCAAATTTGTGTTTGTTATATGGTTTGAGTAGGAAAAAATATACACATCTAAAAGATTTGAGATGGTGGTAATCTGGTGTGGTTTTGTGTAAGAGGTCAATGGCCTTTTTAAAAATTGAGTGTTGGTGTTGGAAGTCTATTTGTGGGATAGGTTGCTATTAGGATTTTTTTCATCCTAAAAGGTTAATGGTAGTGAGGCTTGAGAGAGTAAAATGAGGCAAGTTTCATCAAGTTATTTGTATTTTCTCTCAATACACCCGTTTTGTTAGCGTATGTGTGTGAGCATGTGAGTCTATATTAAACTCCATGAAAGTTGAGGTATTAGGTGACAGTTTGTTGAGTTAAGAAATTAATTAAATTAATTTGACGATGACAAACATTATTTTAGTGGGTTAAACACTCAATTAGTTTTTAATTGTGCTTGATAAAGTGTTGCAGGCCAAAGAAAGAATATTGCAGCAGGCCAAATAAGAAGAAAAATCAAATAAAAAACAAAGTGGGCTACAAAGCACTAAAAGCTCAAGGTTGTTAAGCAATAGATTCTGTTGGGCTGAATGGAAACATATCTAACCCAAGTCTAAGTTGACTCCATCAAGCTTCTCATCCAAGATTGAAGACTTCCCTCTCTCTACTTGCTTCAGTCAGCATCAGAACAAAAGAGAAAGAGAGAGCTTTGCTCTTCTTGTTCTTTCATAAGATAAGAAAGAGAGAGAAAGGTAAATCACAAAAACCTAATGTCTAATCACCCTACTCAAAGCATGCTAAGCTACATCAGAGATGGCCATGCCATGGCTCACATCTTAGAAAAAAAAAGGGTTAGCTACAAAGAAGAAAGAAGAAGAAATCAGAAGCTAGGGCAAAATCAGATCTTATGCACATCAGAAAGATTTTTTCATTATTGGTACCCCAAAGTAACTTGCTGAAGCTTCCTTTCCTCTCATACCCATTTCTGGTAAAATGAAGAAAATGGATGTTATGGAGTTCTGCTGTGGATCAATGGTCAAGAAAGGAACTTGGAGCCAAAGCAAAAATAAATGGTTCAGATCTTTGAAGATATTGAAAAAAGGATGAAAGAGACGATGGAAGGTATGAATGCATGAAATTTGAAATCTCTGCTACAGTCCCAACTCTCTTCTGCGTAGCTGTTGCTCTGTTTTTGTGAGGAGAAGAAGTCAACTGTGTAAAGCAAGCCTATGGTGTGAAAAATTAAAATCATACAAATAGGAAAATCACTTCAGTTTGAAGTAAGGAGAGATAACTAGAGTTTGGTGAGTTGTGTTCTGAGAAGAGTTCCCTGAAAAAGTTCCTCTACTTGGACAATGCTTTCTTTCAAAGAAGTATTCTGCCAAAATGAAGAACTGGATCAGAGACATGCAAATCTGGTTTACCACATAGCAAAGAGGTTGTTGAAGAGTCAATCTCATTCATATTTTACAGATTGTAATTTACTTTTCAATGTTTATCTTTCTGTAATTTCTTGAGTGAAAAGGCTTATTGAGAGAGCTCAAGTAAAAGCTAATGAGTGGAAAGAGGCTGAGTGATACACTTGAGAGAAAAGCCTAGAGTTATTTCAGATTTCTTTATGTAAGTTTGTGTCTTGTATCTTGTGCCTATGAAGTATCCCTTTCTTAGTTGGGTGAGCACTAAGAGTGAAGAGTTAGGTATTAGCATAGCCAATGTCAAGTTAGGTTAGAACTTGAGTGTGAGAGGATTGTGTCAATCCTGTGGAATTGGTGTATTTAATACTTTAACTTTAGTGAAAATTCCACCATTGTTGTGGTGGAGACTAGACGTAGGTTGCATAGCACAAGGCAACCGAACCAGGATACATGATGGTGTTAGCTTTTCTCTTCTCTACACTGTTCTATTTTTTGATATTCATGAGATAAAAATAAATTGTCTCATAAATTTCTGCTGCTGAGTTCAAGCAGAATCAGACAACAAGTTTGTTTTAAAGGGTCAATTCAATAACTTAAAAGAAAGGCATAGATTCAACCCCCATCTCTAAACCTACTACAACCTTCATAGTTGTAGATAAGTACTCTCCTTCATTGTTTTTTTAGAGGTATTTGACTTTGCAAGGTCTTAGTTTCCATTAGTGCTTTAAATTGGCAAAATACTCAGAAGGTTTGGACTTTTGTTTGTAAGAGATAGATACAGGTGTATCAACTAAAGGCATCTATGAAATAGACATAATATCTATAAAATGATCCGTTGAGGACTGGAGCTAGTCCCCAAAGGTCTATAAAGATTAGTTCTAATGGTTGAGTGTACTTGATTTGTGATTGAGGAAAGGTAAGTTTATGGATTTTGTT
>NC_029773.3:4266275-4309070 GCF_000817695.3 Arachis duranensis | reverse complement strand
GAACATGTTTGGTGAGTTTGAGAGATAGATGAATAAGTCTCTTGATCCAGAGATCAAGAGAGGAGTTGGTGGAGTTGGGAGGGTGGAGTTGTGATTTGAGTTGCAAGGTGTGGTTGTTGTAGCAAGAGTATCAACTAAGATAGTATTAGCAGTAGTGTTGAAGGTAGATAATTCAACTTTGTTTGAAACTTCAGCATTGTTACTGATTGTAGCAGCACATGTATTTGCATTTGTGATATAGGTAATTATAGAAAATCAATAGGCTTAGCAGAAAATCAATAAGCTTATTTGCATTTCTATTTTGAACATTTACATCATTAACATTATCAGTAATGTTGTAAACAACAGACATATTGCTATTGCTGTTAATGCTAGCACGAACAGAAATATTTATCATCGTCATTATTACAATTTTCTTTTTCTTTTATTGAAGTAAAACTGCCTAGATTATCTTTATTTATATTACTCTTTTTACTGCAATATTTGCACACAATTTCTTTCCAGTCTTTTCAATATTTTCTTTTTCAAATTTTCTTATGGATCTTGGAATCCAAATATCATCAAATCTATACACTCCATTTCTATGCCTGCCTTACAACAAAATCTTTTTAGATTTCTAGCATTTTACAGCACATGCATAAGACTAGAATTCAAAGTAAACTTTATTGTCTAATACAAATTTTGAAATACTACTAATTTAAGTTCTTTGAAATGATTGGTACATACTACAAATTGTAGAGCATAAAAAACTGGTTAGACATAGATGCATGCATGACAGATCTTCCAATATTAACAATTCTTATACCTATTCCATTAGCTCCAAATATCTGCTCTGAACCTTCATACTAAAAAATGTTGATAAGGTTCATTTGGTCAAAGGTAAGGTAGTGAGAAGCTCTAGAGTCGGGGTACTAACCTGTGTCAATTGCACCAAAGGAAAAAGATACCTATTGCTTATGGGTTTGAGTTAGATCTTGGAGGTTATCGTGGCTGATTCTGTTGCTAAGGGCTGATGAAATGCTGAATTTGGTGGTGGTGGATCACTGGAGTGTTGCATTTGGGAATTTTGATAACTCTAATTAAATCGATAAAAATAATTTCATACTATATGACTTATTTTGCCACATAATTGGCACCAAGACCTATCACCGTGCCACCATGACCTGCCACCTCTATAGTTTCTATCTCTTTCTCTTCGGCCACCTTGTCATCTACCAAAATCTCTATTGTACTACTCATAGTGTGTATACTCACTGTTACTCTTTTCTAAACTTGATTCCTTGTGTACCAAGTTTTCATGAGCCATAGATAGTTCATTCTTTTTAAATATTTCATTCACTTCTTTTTGAGCTACAATTGAGTTTCAAATTCGCTTATAGACATGCTTTCTGATCTCGCATTAGTCATTGTTATAAATGCACCGAATTCCTCATTTAAGCCTCCTAAAGCATATTTAAAATACTCCTCTTTGGACAGAGGAGCTCCAAGATTTGATGATGAATTACTAACCTTATTGTTTTTGTAATATACTCTAAATCAGTGCTGCCACATTTCTTGATAGTTTTAAGTTGAGTCTTCAATACTTTGATCTTCTATTTCAACATAGTCGCAAAATACTCTTCTAATGCTCCCAAATTTTCATAGGCATAATTATATTCAACCACCTTGAACACAAAAATTTCATCCATAGCTGACAGCATTCAAGCTACTAAACACTCATCGCACTGCTCCCATTCTTCAAATTCTTGAGAGATTTTTCCTTTTAAACGATCTTCTTCTAACTTGAATTTCTTTAAAATTGATCTAGCACTGATATGATTTTGTAACTTGTTGGCTTTGATGCAGACCAATGCTTGATACTTCCATGCTTTAAAGTTGTCTTCATCAAGTTTAATTGTTGATGGAAAAGTTACAATTGTTGTAACTGCGTGAGGTTGTAGATAGGGGTGGCAAACGAGTCGAAACCCACCAGGCCAGATCGTATAACTCGCCAAAAAAGACGAGACGAGCTAGAAATTTGAGATCGCTATGATAAAAAGTCTGCCTAATTTGCATTGTCTAATCCATGGGTTTTGGCAAGGCGGGACGGGCTTGCCCGACGGGTTTTTAGCTTTAAAATGATAATTAAATTTGGAACGTTACTTTTGTGCTTGTATTTATAATGTTTGTTTGTTTTACTTTATGTTATAATTTGGACTGTGTTTGATTGATTAAAGAGTTGGACAATATTTAATTATATATTTTGGGATAATATTTTGCTTTGGACAATGTTAGTTTAATTATTTTGTTTCAAAAAAATTAGTTGATGATTATATTTATTAGATATTTAGAATTATAAAGACATTAGTGTTTGTGAATTTAGAAATTATAATTTTTTATCTTTAAAAATTGTAAGTTTATTTATTGAAATTTTTGTGAGATTATATATTTTTTAATATCTAATCGTTTAATAATTTTTTTAAAAGAGAGAAAATTGGAGAGTTTAGCCAATCCTGCCTTTAGGCAGGATGGGATAGAAATTTGGGACCGCCTCACTAGGTGGGACAGGGCGGGGCAGGGCAAAGTGGGCTAGCCCTCCTGTCATCCCTAGTTGTGGAGTTGGATCATCAAAATTGGACTTAGGAACGTGAGAGGCAGAAATTATGGAGCTCATGGATCAGAACCTAGTGAAGAGCTTAAGAAGATTATGGAATTGAGAGAGAAAGCAGAGAGAATATAGAGAGTTTCATTACAGAAAAAAATAAGAAATATAAAAAAAGGTGAGGTACAATCAGTTACAAAATAACTATATATTGTAAAGATTGTTAACTAACTTGGGCAACTAAGGAAACACAAATTATCTGAACCTAGTTGTTAAAGTTTAGCTAACTAGCTTAAACTTCATCCCTGACATAAAATATAAACTCAACTAAAATAGGAACCTTTGCTCAGTTATTGATCGAGTTAAACCCTAAAATGGTTCCTGAGATTCGCAAAATGCACTAATTTGGTCCCTACTTACCAATTGCACCGTTTATTAGATCTCTGACATTGTAAAAAATGCACCTAGTTGGTCCCTTTCCTTATTCCCGATCAATTAGCCTTCCCGCCGGCAGTGACATGACACTGACATGGCAAATGACTGCCACGTTGTATACCACAAAATGGTGTCGTATGATTTTTGGCGCTAAAACACTTCTGAAACTTTGTAAATCCAAATGTCTGTGATCACTTCTTCTTCTTCTGAACTTAAACACTCTACGCAACGAAATTCTCTAATCTGTAATTACTGTCTAAGATTTGTCTGGTGAAACGATTTGGCTCGTTGGAGTTCGTTGGCACCCTGAACTATGTGTGCGATCGAAGTCATTGGGGGAAGGAAAAAGGGTTCTCTGCGAAACCTAGTCACACAGAAGTAAGTATCACAAATAGTCTGATGAAAAATTTTTGTTAGTTCAACTTAAAGATATGCGTCATTGTGTTTGTTAGTTCAAAATCTTGTATAGTTTGATAAAAATTTTTTGTTGTGGATTATCCGCTAGGGTTTTTATGTATACTCTGTTTTGTGGGTATTTTATTCAATGCAAATTTAATTGGGATGGGGGATTAACATTTGTGCACTTTTTTTTTGTGTTGTAATGTGAGTTTTTGATTTCATTGTTATATGGTTGCGTTTGTTTGTAGAGACAGGACACTGAGATACAAAATTGTGTTTGGTAGAAGAGACATGGACAGAGACAATAATGTGTCCAGAGACATTGAATTAGTGTATTTTGTGTCCATCCTGACATAAAGGACACGGAGACACTAACAAGGGGCACAACTTATTTTTTATTTTTTTTTCATTATTCTTGTTAAATTTTCATAATTATATTTTTTATTGTTATATTTTTTATATCAAATTTTTTAAATGAAAAAATGAGAATAAATTAATTTTTTATAAATTGTCCTAGTTTATCACCAAACAGAATACAATAACACAAAATTTTGTGTTTTTGTCTATCAGTATCTTATCCTGTCTTGTTTTCAATATCTTATCCTGTCTTATTTTTAAAAACAAACGCAGCGTATGTGATTGGATCTATTTATGCCATGTCACTGTCGACTAAAAAACTAACTGATCGAAAATAAGATAAGGGTCCAATTAGATATTTTTTTATAATATTAAAAATTTAAATGATACAATTAGTAAATTAATGATCAAATTAATGTATTTCGTAAATTTTACGGATTATTTTGGAGTTTAACTACTCTCATTGTCCAAATCCCCAAATAAATTTACTTCTAAATTTCGCAAAACTCATAACAAAGATCAAGATATACATTATTAATGACTTATTGTTCATATATGTATGGATCTGTTTCTCAATAGATGATTATTTCAGTGATTAGGTATATATAATAAAAAATGGTCCATATATAGAATTGTAGGTCATGTATGTTTTCATGCACTACATAATTGTACCTACAAATACAGAAAAAAAAAATGGAAAATCATGTCCCCTCATTTATTCAATTTCCCACACAACATACATTTTGCCGCTTTTATTCGATTTGAAGTTCAAGAAATATCTACACCCTAATTAGTAATCAGGTATACCATCATATTTGTTCAATATGCACATGCAAGATTCACAACACATGCACAAGACCCACGTAGAGAACTAAAGTTAACAAGTGAGGCCCGGCTTGAATGTGGATGATTGGCTAGTAAAAAAAAAACCCGTAAATAATAATAATAATAATAATAATGTCACCAAATAAAGCGGAGCTTATAGACCAACGTGGACCTAACTCAAGTTCGCAAAAGTTGTGCTATTTTTTTTATTATCTTCTAATTTGATAGGTTAAAAATTAATTTACTAAGTACTGAATTTTATTTAAGAATTTGTGGATGGTCAAGATCAAAATTTTTTAGAGACTCAGGCTGAAATTCAAGAGCTAGAATTTAATATTGTATTTTGTAACAAAAACCTGAAATTAAAATTTTAGTCTCGAGACATAAAAGTTTAGTCTCTTCAATACCTCCAAAAAATAAGGACATAAGAATTTAAAATTTTTTAAGATAGAAATTAAAATTTTAATAATATTTAAAAAAACTTTTATTTAAATTTTTAAATTCTAAATCTATCTTTCAATTTCTATATTTATCTTAAACTAAATATAATACTAACTTAATTTAGTTTTTGTCTTTCAATCTCTAATCTGTCTTTCAGTCTCAATCTTTTGATTTTAGTCTTTTTTTAAATATAATCTAATATATTTTAGAGAAATAACTTTATTATTTATTTATGATGGAAGAGAAAGAGAATTGAGCTAATAATAAGAAATTTAAATAATTTGAATCAAATATAAGTTTGGGTTAATTAAATTTGGATTTAACGCTTTGATTAGCTAGCTCCAAAATTGGTTGTCAATTGAAAATATTTGTAAAAGGTGATTAGACAATTAGATTCTTGCATGCATTGCTCTTGAATATGGTTGATTGCAGATCCTAAATTACACTGTACTATTTGTTCTCTTTCTTAATGGTTTATATGATATATATGTATCCAAAAATATAAAATAAAATATTTGTGATGCATACTCATTGCGATTTGGTCCTTGAATTCTGTGTGTCTCTTTGTTTCGAATCTTTATTAGTTTTCATTTTGTCTGGCATTGCCGACAGAGATTACATTCTTAATTGAATTTAATTTTCCATTTGTTCATTAATCTTTTGAATCAAATAGGTTTATCATGAACAATAAAGTACATGATACATATTAAAAATTGATTTGCCCATTTAGATTTGATTAATGTCCCGGTTTTCCCCCTGTTTTGTCCATAAATGCCGACGGTTACTTAAATTCAATAATCCAAATTGTAATTATTTGTGTACGAAAAAAACCAAATTAAATAATCCAAATTCCGGATTATGAATCATATAACCGTATCAAAGAAAAAGCATATGCTAACTTTTAATGTTGATTTGGCCCATTAATTATGTATTTTCATGAAAGTAAATATTTTGTTAAGCCCTACTTTAGACTATGAGATTAGCGAGTTGCATTGATTTGGTTTCTAACTTTTTAATTGTCACAATTTGGTCTTCTAAATTTAAAAAAATGTACCAATGTAGTCTTTTTTCAACGCGTTAGTGAGATAGTTCAAGTCTTGCCATGTTGAACATATTAAAACGATGTTGTACACGTTTTGACGCTAAAAGAGTACTAAATGATGTCATTTTAGGGTTTGAACAATATTAAAAGGGAGGGTTATATATTTTAGTATTGTTCAATCCCTCAAATGATGTCATTAGGTACCTTCTTTAGCATCAAAGTGCATACCACGTCGTTTTAATATGTCTAGCGTGATAAGGCTTGAGCTACGCTACTAACAGTGTTGAGGTTCAGTGATAAAAGATACACAAGAGACTACATTGATGCACTTAAATGGAGTTTAACTCCTTAAATGTTATATAGTAACCAAATTATGGCAATTGAAAAATCAGGGACCAAATTAGTGGAACTCACTAATCTCAGTAACCAAAATGGAGTTTAACTCCTTAAATATTATATAGTAATATATGAATGATTATATATTTATTATGTTTTTTCGTGATTTTTTTTTTAAATAATGAAATATAAACCTTCTTTTGTTTGCCTTAATTTGAAATTTGAATTAAATTTTGTTTCACTTTCTTTTATTTTGACAATATATAGAAAATCTAGTTTATAAAAAAGATACTAATCTTTATACAAAGAATTTTAAATTGTGACTACAATTATAGTTGTACTAACATCGTGATTGTAGAAACTTCACAGAAAGATGCAACAAATTAATGAAACTACCATGTTAAATGTTACCCATAATTAGGGTTTGTTCAAATGATGTATTCTTAAATTTTAGTCATTTCAAATATAAAAATTTAAATATCGCAATTAAATTTCCTTTAATTTAATCTTCTGTGTAGTTAAGGTAATTTTATATATTAGTATTTTAATTTTTTTTAAAAATAATTAGATTATCTATATTCATAAAGATATAATTCATTTTATTATTTATCAGTTTTATAAATGTTAATTAATGCATATAAATACATTTTAAAGCGAGATATATAGAGAGAAGAGGAGAAGATTGAAATCCCTTCTCTTGGGGGAACTAAAATTTGTCATAAAATTTTTAATAGCCAAAATTAATCATTGAAATCGTTGGAATTTTGAAATCCTCTCTAAAAAAATATCCAAACATGTTTTTTTTGACATTATATCAATTTTAAATACTCTCTAAAATTACTTTTCTTGTTACCCCATCATGCATCTATGCAATTATCGTAGCTAATAAATATAGTAAAATTAAAAGCTTTATGTTATATGTTACAATATGTGCTAATATTTGTGTAATTGATAAAAATTAAAATAACAGAAATTTAATGACATTAGTGGCATTAGTAATGATTAAAAATGGTTAATGTTTTGATACTTAATTTCAATATAGTAATATAAATATTTAGATAACTGCTAAAACGGAAAAACCAAAAGCCTTATAAATATATTAAGTTTTCAATCACTCAATAAATGCAGCACTTATTAAATTTACATCTATGTTTGAATGCAAATTTAAATGCCAATAAAATAAATAAAAAGATTTTATCGGTAAATTTGTTCACATGAGTTAAACATATATAACTTATTTAACTTGTGAATTTTTTTTTACGTAAAATGAATGTAGAAAAAGTGTTACGAGTTTAAGTAACAATGATTTAAACATATATAACTTAAGATAATAGTGTTTACTTAATTAGATTATACCCAGATAGTTATTACTAAAGAAAATATTATAATATGTGGTAATACGCATTTTGCGACGGTTTTGTTTAAACCGCCGCAAAATGTAAAACAATAACGCACCCAACAGTATATATAGCAGCGGTTTTTGAAAAGACATTGCTAAATGCAAACCTAATTGAAATATAACGGCGGTTCGTGACAAACCACCGTTAAATATGGTCTTGATTGCAGCCCCAACCAATAATCGCCGCTATATGTACCGCAGATTACCGTTTTATGAAACTGCCACAAAATTTCTGCCACTATCTGCTGAAATTATTGTAGTGAATAAATCCAAAAAATAAATACCATCGTTATTTTAAAACGAAAAGAGTAATATATGTTAAGTATTTATTGTGTAATTAATAAAATAACAGGACCAAGAGTTTTAATGTCATCCTTTGAATGTGTTTATATACCCTATTAAATACAAGTACCAAGTTAATTAGAGTGCGTACAAACCAAAAAATTTATATTATAATGATTACTAATAATTATGTAATTAATAAAATAATAAGACTCAAAGTTCTAATTATAATTTCGTTTTTTAACACATATTAAATTTGAAATAAAGTAAGTAATACCAAAATTTTTATAATATATGCATGAATGGTAATAGTTGTGTAATTGATAAGATAATTAATAACACCAACCATTCAAGTTTTAAAATATTTTTTGCATGAGTTTACATATTCTGCTAAATGTAAATTAAATGTAAACTTCAAGTTAATTTTAAGTAAATATATTGATGAATTTTTAAGCAAGTAAATACTATAAAACAATATATAATCATGTATGTTAATACAAAATAATATGCTGATGAATTAAGATTCAACAAAACCAAATGATCTTCTTGAATTTAAGTTATTCTCTACTTTTTATCTTGCATGCTCTTCTTTTTTAGATATATCTTAGATTCTTCTTTAATTTTATTTTTCTTCTATTTAATAGATGTAATAACCATATATCAATTATGGCCAATATACAAGTTGATAAGAACCGTACAAATCAAATCAAACTATGCATGTAGCATGTTTGAGCAAAGAACATCATCAAGCAGTGTAACTTCACTGTTTTTTTTTTTAATTTTTTTAAAGCTTTTGGTTTGGCTCTTCTGTTTGTTTTTATTTATTTTGTTCACTTGTTTATGTTTCTAGCTAGTGCACCCTGTTTATTTTTTATTTATTCATTTTTGTTACGTTGGCCCCTCCCCCGTCTAATAAGATTTAAATTGTGCTTGTGTATAAATAGAAAAAAAATTAATCACTTTCTAGATTAAGTTCTTATATTATTTCCATCATTAATAGTATATTGTTTCGTCATATTTTTTCCAAACCCTTAACGCAAGAACAAAAGTGCTGTTTGTTAATTGTCCTTTTCCTAGTGCATAAATTTGTTAATTGTCTTAAACAAAAATACATAATTACTCAGAGAGACGATAAAACAGAACAAGATCAAGAACTCCATATTCAACATACGTAAACAAGATCAAGAACAAATTAAATTAGAATTCAATTCAAACCCAACAGTCCAAACTCTCAAAAGTTTTGCAATTTTCAAGTTTGACACATTCAAGAAGAAAAGAAGGAATAAGAAGGAAAATAACAGTTTCCTATGTTTTTTAATTTAATTAGAATTTTGTTTATTATTTATTCTGTGTTTGTCAAACACATATTTACGGGGTGTATCTATATAATCATGTTAGTTATACACTAAAATCAACCATTAAAATTAATTACGATTATAAAATATATATTAAAATATAGAATATATACTAAAAATAAATTAAATTATATATGTATTTATACATAAATATATAGTAGCTGATTTTAAGGGCTAATATTATGTGTACAAACTACAAACTACAATAAAAGTTTTTTTGTTTTTTTTAGTGGCAAATTAAAAAAAAATCTTAGACATGTCCTTACCTTTTTAATTTGTGATCAGCAGGTCAATACAAGTCTAAGACAAATTTGGGACACCTTCTCCAAACTTTCTAACTCAGGTCGGTTTTAGACGAATGACCGAGTCTTTTTTTGGTCTTGGGCTAAGCCCAAAATGACTCGGTCTTCGAAAAGGTGTTACCAAAACTAAATTAGGCCTAAAGAAAGGAAAATTTGGGCTAGTAATCATTAAAATTATACCAACAAAAGCATTATAAAAATGTGTTTTCTTGACAAAAAATTATGTGTTTCTTTACCAAAAAAAATGTGTTTTCTTGTAAAGATGGAGAGAATGAAAATATTAGTAATAAAAAAAGGTAGATAGAGAACATGTTAAATTGTATTTATAATAGCTATTTAGTATTTTCGATTCAGTAATGCTAGAAAGATAAAAAAAAATATTAATAAAGCAAATTCTAACTAATTTTAGCTGATTTTTTTTTATTATCAAACATTTTCGTTCCGATCTTTTATTTATTTTGGTTGGCCTAAATCTTCCATCAGCTCTAAAGCAGAAAGAACGTGGAATTTTCAAAGAAGTTGCCCCCCTTTTTCCTTCCCAAAGGTACCTTTATCAGCCTCTACATGCCTCAAGGGTATGGGGGAGCTTGGGGCATTTGACCCACTGACCTTTTATTTGTTAATTTGAATTACAAAAGAGGACAAAATAAAAGATTCCATCTCAGATATTTAATATAGTCAATATAAGAAAAAGATGAATTGATTAAAGAGAGGGGCGGGCGAGGATCACAAAAATCTTCGTCGCTCTTAATCAAGGTTTTGAAAATCGGTTCGAACTGGCCGATCGAACCGGTTGAACTATGAACCGACACAAAAATGAATTGATCAGAAGTTAAAACCGCAAATTTTAAAAATCGCCGTTGAATCACTGAACTGGTCGGAAACCGGTCGGTCGAACCGAACCGTGACCCGGCCGATTTTTTGAATTTTGCTGAAACGTTGTCGTTTTGTGTGGAAGGAGCCCCGAACCCTAACTTCATCCCTAACTAAAACGCGTTCTTTGCCTCTCTCACACTTAGCCACTGTCCAGAGCTTCTCTCATGGAACTCCTGCTCTTCCCTCACTCCCTCACTTCCGTCCAACCATCGCCTACTACCGTCGTCGTCGCAGCTTCCAACTTTGAACAGCCACCGCCTGCTCCCTCACTCCCCTTCCTTCGCACAGCAAACGTCGCAAACTTCCTTCCCTCCATCGCGCAGCCACCGTTCGATCGTCGAAGCATCCATCGCGCAGCCACTGTCCCGCCGCGCCAGCTCTGTTCCACCGCTCCCTTCAGCGGCCTCTGCTCTGTTCCGTCGCGTGGCCCTTCCCTCAAAGGTATTTTTTTATTTTTGTAACTGTAATTGTGGTTTTAGTTTGTTGGTTAATCAGTTAATCTGTGATTTGTTTCTGATATTCTTGATTTTAACCTTGCTACTATTAATTTTTTTTATTGTGTATCACTATGCTAATTATCTATGAGATTAATGGGTTGCTGTAAGCCTGTAATATTTTGATGGGTAATATCATGTGCAAACATTGTATGAACCAATTAGTGTTGCTGGTCAGATTATTCTCTGGAATTTCCCTCTTCTCATGTTTGCTTGGAAGGTTAGTGGCTCTGGTTACTGGCTCTTCTTTTTAATTTTGTTCTGGTTACTGGTTCTGTTTAATTTCTGAATACTTGGTTCTTCTTCTTTTTAATTTCTGAAAATTTTGTTCAAAATTTCATTTTAATATTTTGTGATTTTTTGTAATTGCTCTGGTTACTGGCTCTGTTTCATAATGTACCAATGTTAGTGTAATTGCTATTTTGTAATTGTTGCTGGTTGCTGTCATGTACCACCGTTCTGTTTCTATTCAACCATCTCCGTTGCATTTCAAAGTTTCAGCTCCCTCTCCCTGTTCTGTTCGAATTTTAGAACATGCTCCAGCCTAAGGTAATTTATTTTTCTTTACTTGTTCTTTCTTATATTAATTATTTGGTTATTATTTTATTTAATTGTTGTTTTTAACGATTAGTATGTTGTTCAAGTTTTTGTTTTCTTGTTAGTTTGCTGTATTTTAAAGCTTTAGTTGTTCTTGTTATTTTGATTTTCAATTCTAATTGATCTTATTAACTTGTTAATTTGATAAATTAATGTTTTAGTGTTGTTCTTAACTTTAAATTTTAGATTGTTAAGTTGTTATGTTGTTCTTGACCTTTTGATAATTTGTTAATTTTATAAATTGTTAAGTATATAAATTGTTCATGATGTTGATCTTAATTAATTGTTTTTGTTATTAGAAAGAGAATGGAATTGAGGTATATCAATTTACAGATAGCTATAAATTGAAAAAAGGAGTAGAGGACACTCACTGGGCAGAGCTCCTTTGTTACTTCATTAAATGTTTTTTTGGGTTTCTGATGCAATACCTGAGATTAAGAATTGAATGGAAGATGAGCAATATTGACTTTCTTTTCGTTTGATTGTTTGAATATGAATTCAAGATTCTGTAAAACTGACTTTTACAGTTTTACTAGGAATCCTACAGCTTGCTCAATATGTTTCAGTTCCTCCCAGGCTGAGCCAACATACTGTGCATGACAGAGTCATGTTATGATATAAATATGGAATAGAAGAAATGATCTCAAATGGTTGATTGGTGCTCACCTCATCAGTGGCCTCAATACACCATCTCTCTAATTCACCCAATCCTACCTTTACATACTCTTTATTGCTGAATGAACAACACTCAGAATGTTAGTATTCTCTATGCAGCAAATTGACATGTAATATGAAGATGGTGAATAATTGAATGGTTTGTGATTGATTATTTATTTTTTTGTTATTTGACTTTTGTGTTTGTATTTGGACGAGATTATAATATTGTGGTTGATTGTAATACTTTTAATTTGGATAATATTTTAAAAATTATTAGCCTATAATTATATTTTTGTGTGTTTATTTATATTTTAATTATTATTTTTTTATAAAACGGTTTTTTTGGTTCAACCACAGTTGAACCGATTAAACCTATGAACCAATAAACCAATAACTAGAGCTGTTCGATGACCGGTTCGGTTTTCAGAACCTTGCTCTTATTAGAAGAGGCAGGGAGGGAGACCCGCGGATGACACTTAGAATATACGTCCTTTTTGTCTACATACGATAGAAATTATTGTATTATATAAATTTATTAATATTAAAATTAAAATCCTCGTTTACATTATTATTGTTGTTGTTTATCATATGAAAAAAATTTAAATATACTGATATATTAGTGTTTTAATAATTTTTAATCGTTAATTTTTATTATAAAAAATATATAATATATATAATTAAAATTAACAATTAAAAATTATTAAAATATCAATATATTAATATACTTAAAAAATTTTCATTCATATATTAGTGGTATTTATCCGTACATTTTCTAGCAAAAAACTACTTAATAATTGCAATTTCAGAGAGAATGGAGTACAGTGTGAAAGGAAAAAAAGGTAATAACGTTGTTATAGTATATGCACAATTCAATAGTTATGGAATATCCCACACAAGCACGGCTACTATTAAGCTCAAGTTCTATTTACATTCTTTCAGGATTTCAATCTTCTCCTTCGAATAATTAGATCGCATTATATTAAAATTAGAAACTAAAACTAAATTCTATTATCAACATATTTTATGATAATAGCTTAGAGTGTGGGTTTGATAGAGTTTTTGGAAATGGTGCATCTTTTTATAGAGGTGTTTGATAAATAAAAAGGATTATAGGTTTGTGACGGTGACTTTTAAAAGTTAAAAATATTTTTAAAAATATTTAAAAAGTTTTTTTAATTAATTTTTATTTATATAATTGTTACCGTTTGTGCTTATTAAAAATTATTTTGTTTTTGATTTACCAAATATATATAGTAATTATATCTTCTAAAAATTTATTTTTCAAATGAAGTCTAAATAAGGTTTTCTATCTTTTTAAAATACTCATATGATGATTTTAGTCATCTCCATAAAGTTTTATTTTTGTAGTCTATTAAAATAAAAGAATTATCTATTTTACTGTTTTATTCCGTTAAGAACTAAGTTATGTATCTATTCTCGTCAAAATCAATTTCAAGAAAAATTACTAATATAAATCACTTTACTTTAAAACGAATTCTAACATAACAATTAGCAATATAATAATTAAACAATAATTAACCCAAATATATATATGATTGATTTTAATTTGGAAGATGCATATATAGTAGTGAAGAAACATAAAAGATGTTCTTAAATGACAAAAAAACATGATTAAGTTCCTTACAAGAACAAAAGACTTTAATTTGGTCAACTAGTTTTTGACTTGACGGAACCGTGAAACCGAAAAAAAAAAAAACTCTTAAATTTGTAATAATTACTCTTAGGAAATTACTCTAATCCGTGCTCGTTGCTCGCATCTTCTAGGGTTTTCCCCTTTGATTCCTTCACCAAGAAGGACGCCGCAATTCCAGGAATCACATTGATGCAAGCAAGAAAACCTAAAATCAGCTGAAAATAATGACCTGCAACAAATAAGCAAATTATAGCAAGAAATAGTCCAAGCCTATTACCAGCAACTGTTATACCATGGCAAGTTCCCCTCATCCTTGTTGGAAAGATCTCGGCAGCCACAACGAAATTAGTTGCATTTGCAAAATTGTAGATGATGTTGCAAAGAACATAATACACACAAAGCTCGGTGATGTTATCTTTCTTCTTCCATGGAGTTTCTAGTAGAACAAGTACCATTAACACAGCCTTGATGCAGAAACATGCAAACAGGATACAGAAACGGTTGATGCGATCAATTAAGAAAACCTGGCACAAGAAGCCAAGAACAGTAGTCACAGTCATCAGCATAGCCAAAAACAAAAGCAATTCCGGTTTAGAAGGAGGGACCAACAAAGCATACTGGTGGAAAATCAAGTTTAGAAATAACAGCTGAGTGAGGTAGTTAATGCCGTTTACAAAAGAAGTAGCGGTGACTCCCAACAAGTGCCAGCCATGGAGATTATAAAATTCCCAGCTAAATAAACCAAAGGTTAGGTTTTGCAAAACAGTAGCTTCTTCCTCCTCTCCGTTTGTTACTTCACGAATTAGTAGCCTCTTCGCGTCTGAAGCAGCCTTTCTTGAGTTGTTCCAAACAAAGTATGTGTAGCGAGGGCTCTCAGGTATCCTCTTAACCCAGAAGAGGTACGTATACCCGGCCACCATCATGGTCGCCGTTGCCACTACCACAGACATCCAGCGGTTGTTGAAAGTAAAGTAGTAGTCCTTGTATTTCTGGCTGACAGATGAAGATGAGATGATTATCGTTATCATGGAAACTAACTGGCCAAACAGTTCTCCAAGAAATTGCCTTGCAATGAGGCTTCCGCGGTTCATTTTGTTTGCCATCGTTTCGGAAATGAATATCGCGCCAACGGTGGATGTAGCACCCCCAAGAAAAGCAATAATGACTATAAAGAACATAAAAGAGACCACTATACCAGAAAAATATAAGAAACAGACCGCCATGAGCACCATGAGAATGATATCGAAAGCCATTTTTCTTCCAAACTTATCACTGAAAATCCCAGATGCAACAGATCCTACTAAGTTAAACAAAAGTACAAGTCGAGGATGATAAGAACCTGGTTCGATAGGATCTCTCAAGGGTACGAAGGCAAGAACACTAAAGTTTCCAAAGGCGCAAGCGAATTGAAGTCCAACAATAAGCATAGTAGCAAGGATTTGGTATCTTTTTTGAGCCGAGGCCAAATCAAAATTTTCAAGCCATCCTGGTTGTGCCATGTTACCTGAACTGTATGTTCTCTTTCCTGTCCAATAAGAAGAATTTCAAAATTTTATTAGCTAATTTTCAATAAAGGAGAATGAATAATTATATATCTTTTATAAATAAATAATGCTACCCCAAACAAACTCAAAATTGCTCTACAATTCTTTAAACTGCCACTTTGAAATATGCTTCAATAATAACAACAACAATACAAAGACCAGAAATGGTTAAAGGGGAAGGAAAAGATAGGATTTGATGCAATGAGCAAATAATAATGATACTAAAAATGAGAACTAAGAAGAAATCACAAGCAACAGACAGAGAAATTGAGTTGAAAACTTATTGACCTGACAATGAGGGGTGCCTCCTTCTCACTTTGAAGATCACTGCTGCTTATGGCCTGTGAAGAACCCTAAAAGGTTAGAACCCTTAGAGCAATGGCACTACCAGCGTACAGAAAGGGCAGCCCACGGTATCTTATGTACTTTTAAGTCTTTTACTCATGGGGAATTACAGCTCATGAAATTTGTTAAATGGTTTTTTTTTTTAATGTTAACCAAAAAAAAAATAAAAATAAAAATATTTTCTATAAGAAAACAATATGGAATTATTTACTCGGATATGCTTTTTTTTATTGAATAAAATAAAATAACTTGATTTTTACTTCCATCACTTGTTTATATCTAGTTTAAATACATTATTATATATGTACCTAATCATTAATAATGTTACTATAGTTTAAATTTTATGCTATTATTCTTTAATAAGTTTATAATTATTATTGGTAATCTTATTATTTATAATTATTTGAGAAATTCTCTCCAAAATATAAAAATATCATATCGTAATCTTACGACAAGAAAAATAAAATTATTTGACGATAATATATGAAAATAAATCACTTGTTTTTAATGAGTGTGTTTGAATGAGTCATTTGGAAAATAAAATGGTTTCACTAGGGAATAAACTAGGGTGAAGCCAACTCTAATTAACTAGTTAAAAAATAAATCTGTTATAAAAAAAACTATTGTCTTAATTTTTTAATTTCAAAATAAAAAATAAAGAAGATGGACTTAGTTGGCTTGTATTGTAGTTAGTTATGATTACATCTAATTAATTTAAAATTTGATTTTTCAAATTAAAATTAACTTTTTTTTAATCTATTATTTAAGTTATTAAAAAAAGCATTATTCTCTTATTCTTTCTCCTTAAAAATCTGCAATCAAAGACCATTATTGTCAGAAGAAAAAAAACTTTAAATGCCTAAAAATGAACAAGCTTTTCATGAATAGAACGGTAGTCTTAGCTCGTAAATCTGAACTTAGAGGAGGAAGTATATATGTCACTGGAGCTTTGGTTAGAGGGATAGGCGTGACATTAAAAAGAGATGGAAGTTTTAAAATGAGGGAGAAAGGGTAGAAACTTACCTGCAATTATTTTTGTGTGAAATTAATAGTTTAGAATAGTTAGATTATAATTTAATTAAATCTATTAAATTATTTAACAGTTTTTAATTTTTAATTTTACCTAATACCAAATGCAGGTGAGTAACTAATGGTTCTTACGAATGGCGTTTTCCTTTCTATAGTTTATTATTTAATAAAAATAATTCGAAAGCAAAATAATAAAGTTATCGATGGCAGAATAATACGCAACCTTATTACGAAAATAGAAAAAATATTAAAGTGTATTTGTCGATGAGTAACATTATTTAATTTACTTATGATGGCTTTTCTGTTTGTAACCTTTTGAAATAAAAATTACTATGTAATATAGTCAAAATAAGAATGGCTGAGTTGTTGGTAATATTAAAGACGACAGATTTATTGATGACCTGTCGTAAAAATTATTAGCCTCAAATTTCGCCAATCTTATCGATAGCCTAGGATCGACAGTAAAAGTGTACATTTTTTTTAAGGAGTCATTTAAATAAAAATATTTAAAATTTTTTTTGAGAGATATTTTTTATTAATTAAAATTTAATATATATAAATTAATCTAAATTAATATTTTTTTTACAAAAAATTTTATAATAATTTTATTATAAAAAACGACTAAAATATTTTTATTTTATATATATAGATTTCAATTTTAAAAATTCTAAATTCTAATCCTATAATAATACAGAAAAAAAATTAGAATTTAGAATTTTTAAAATTTATATATGCATATATATCTAAAATAATAAGAGTATTTTATTTATTTTTTATAATAAGTATATTGTAGTTATTATCTAATTTTAATAAAAATAATATAATTTAATTAATTATATGTATTAAATTTTAATTATTTAAAAATATCTTTAAACAAAAACGTATTAAGCATCTTTATCTGAGTGGTTCTTTTTTTCTTTTTAAATGCCTTGTCTAAATTATTGATTATTTCCCATTTTATCGACGGTGATCCTTCATATTGGTTATCTATTACACTTGCTCAATAATAAATATGCATGATTTATATAGATAAACAAAAATAAATTTTGATAAAAAATAAACATAAAAATAAAAGAATTACTTAGAAAAAGATAACAAATAATGAAAAATATAAAAAAAAACTTAAGAATATAAGGTTTTGTTAGATAAATAATGACTTTTGTAAATAATGTGAATAATGGACTCTAAAATTGATTCAATAAAATAAAAAAACATTCCACCTTCAAATTACCTCCTAAACCTTAACATTAAGAGATAAACATCCGTATATTTAGTGAATTGAACATCCAGCAATTGTTAATTGTGCATGAGTAAATCATATCAAAAAAATAATTATTCAATTAAAAATAATCAACATAATCATCTGTATACCTATTGAATTGAACATCTAACATATCCATTGTTCACATTGATTAGTATTCTAATTGTCTCCTTATACTTTTCCTATAAAAAAGCATTATGTTGTATAATATATATATACCTCAATTACCACATCCAACTCCAAGGAGAAATTTGCATAATGACCCCAACATGTATATTTAACAAACTAGAGGTAGGGTTTAAAACCCATTATTATATTGAACAACAATTATTAACCACATATAAATACCAGTTTTGTGTACATTAAAAAAAATATTACATTCTTTTTGAGTATTATTAAAAGCTTACCTTTTTAATATAAATGACTTTTTAATAATTTTAACACCAAATAAGTGTGTATCCTGCTATTAGTATATAAGAGTGGTGCCTGTGTAAGAGTAGTGTATATATTGTAACTCATTATTAATTATCAATAATATTTGAGGAAAAAAAATCTAAATTTATTTTATTATTTTTCTAATTAACATCACCAAATACATATTATACGGAAGATTAGATGACCTATTTAGCGGCATGATGAGTGTTGTGTCTAGAGATTGAGATCACATATCCCATTCTTTTTCATATTTAACTAATAAAAATTGGACATGTATTTATCTAAGATTTATTTAGTAAGGTACAAATGGTCGTTTTTATCTAAAATTTATAGGTAAGAGTTTGATAACTAAAAATTATTTAAAAATTCTCAACTATTATTTTTACATAAACATAACTATTCTATATAAATTTTCTTTTATTATTAATATGATAATTTTATAATTTCTTTAAATAAAAAAAAGTACAATTAGATATAAGATGACTACGTACAAATTTATTTTCATGTAAATATAACAGATAGATAATAATTATTAAATAATAATTTAATCAATCATATCAAATTATTTAAAAGTTGTTACTTACTATTTTCACGTACAAACAATTTGATGTAAATGATCACGTATTGGTAACGAGATATGTGATCTTAGTCCTCATGGTTACGTTGTTGTCTACGAACGGTCTTAGTGGCCAGATGCAATGTAAGAAAGCGGTATAAAAAAAGAACCGCCAGAACTGCAAAGAAAGAAAGGAAAACGCTGAAGAAATAGTGGCAGATACCATCGTCGGGTGGGTTAGCAATGGAAACGCCAAAGGAGTAGGATATGGCAAGAAGACTGAGGGAGACACACATAAGGGTTGACAACAACAACGTTGGAAAACCGGGTCCGACCGGAGCACCGCTTATTAGCCATATACATGAAATTATAGATGTATAGAAAGATACGCTGTTGGTCCAAAGATAACCTTTGTAGTTGCTTCTGTTCACCTTAGCGAAAACAGATTGTCCGGGACATGCTTGATTTGTCCCCGTCGGCGTTGGACACCCGATGAATCCGTTGTCGCTGTTTTGGACAACTCCACCGGGCGGATTCAGACCGATTTGGAAGGTCATGCTCGCAATCATAGTGGCTACCATGGCCAGATTCCCTCTTATCTCCTTCAGCCATTCTCCATCGTCGGTAGGCATCAGAAGTTGAAGCCGTTCTTTGAAAGTTCTGAGACTCGTTGCCATTAATTTGAGTAATTGATTACTATTTACTATTTTGATTCTGTATTAATTTTGAACCTAGTCGGCTATATATACAATCAACATCGTCCCTAAGTAATTAAAGCACGAAAGACTTTTCTAGCATGCAATGCATGGTTTTGAGTATTTACTTCGACGGCTCATGCAAGACTTTTCTTCGCTGATATGTAAATGGATCGGAAAAGTATAGGTAGATAATAAAAATATTAAATAATGTGAACAATAAATACGTTGAATGTTTATTTCACTAGACGTGTGAATGATTATTCTAATATTAAGATTTAAGTAGGTAATTTAAAGGTGCGGTATGTTTTTATTTGATTAATAATTATTTTTGTTAAAAAAGTTCATTTGATTACATAACATAACCCAAATGAATAATATATATTAGATAAATTAGTTCATCGTCTCTTAAAATTATTAGTTTTTTTTGGATGAAAGACATATGAAAGCTTAATCGGTGACTTTAAGTATAATAATGATAGGAGCCTTATACAAAGATAAATTCTACGATGATGATTATGGTAGATATAATTGATGATTTAAAAAATTAAACTAAAATCACAGTCATAATTTTATATTATTTAAAACTATTTTTATATTTGAAAATCATTTTGAGTCCACTACTTTATTTATTGTGTTTTATTTGAGTATTTTTTCTAATAATGCCTCTTCTTAATTACAGAAATTTGGAGGACTTCTTGTTACTGTTGTTACTTGTTAGTATTATTAAATCTTATTTAAAATTGTAACTAATTTAATATGAATGTAATTAATTTATAAATTGAAACCAATTTATTTTGTAAATTATTGCATATTCAAAATATAAATTTAAATCTATAGGATAAAGTTATACTCACTACAACATTTTTTTCGTGCAATAGAGAACCATAATCCTCTTTTTGTGGTCTTCTCTGATTTTTTAATCTTAATTAATTCTGTGTTTTATTATTTTTTTTGTTATTAAGTTGAATTTGTTTTATTTTTAAATTGATAGAAAATGATAATTAAAATTAAAATATGTATTAAAGATAAAATTTATTTTTTAAAAGAGGCATTAAAAACTTTAGGCAACACTTAAAAAATAAAGTTTAAAATAAATTTAAAGATAACTCTTATAAAAAGTAAGATATTAGTTTTATAATAGTTGCTTTTGTATATTTGATGGAGCAAAACTTAATAAGTGTCTTTTAATTTATTAAAGACATCACTTATAGTGTGTTGATTAAAAATATGTTGTTATAGTTCTATTTTTTTGTCACTAGTATAAAGTGTTGTATATATATAGGTCTTTTAAATTTTTAAAATTTCTTCTTGTTTGTGTTCAAAGTATACTTATATTTGAAGGTCTCCGTCAGTGTCGCCTCACGATCCAATGACTTAGATTATAAATTAATATATCAATCAAGCAATAAAATAAACGAACAAATTAAACAATGACAGACAAATATAAGTATGAACCAAAATACAGGAAATCTTAATTCTAATTTCAAAAATATAATTTTAATTTTGTCAATTTCACTAAAAATCTTATGAAAATTTCGATTGAGTCTCTCTTAAAATTCGGACTTAGCCACCCATAAAGGGTATCATCTAATATTTTCTAGCAATCTCAGAGCCTAATCTAACCGATTCTAACCTATTCTAACCACCTAAATCTACTGAAACAAAAAATTAAACAAATATTTACTCTAGTAACTAATTAATTTTACTTGATAATCAAAAAGAAATTAAAAAATCAATTAAAGTAACTACCAAAACATTAAACGAACCCAAAATTCTTACTAGTATGATATTCATCTTCATGAAGGTCGTCGACCCACCCGTATACCTCGACAACCTGAACGAAATGCTGTTAACGACGTTCGTCAGACGGCGATGCTTGAATCTATCGTTATCTCTAAAATAGGCCTCCAATTTGCGCTTGATGTTTGGACGGATCTACGATGTCAGGTGGTCCTTTTCCTGACGAACGTCGCGCATCATCTGCTGAAGTCGTTTGGCTGTCTGGTTGTCATAGATCTTCTTGATCATGATATCGTATTCTATATCTCATATGAATTTCAACTGCATAAAATGATTCAGCAAGATTAGTTAGTCGGAATAGAACACAATTCATATACAGTTAATTAATTCAAACAAAATTGAATTTTTACCGCCCACTTTTAAAATCAACGTTCTCTAATTTCAGCCGAAATCTACGTATAAGTTGATCATAGATGACCGTACATAGACTTAATGACTTTGGATAGTTTCTGTGTGTAAGAATTGTGGTTTGGTATAAAAAAAAATCATCACATTAATAAATACATAAGATAAACAAACTTAATATCAAATTTGATTTAATTGAAAGAACGCGGATATTATAAGTAATGTAAATTCTTCATTTTCTCTATCTCTAATCATACACCGTCAATAAATTGATTAACTAAGAGGGTTTAAATGACATTTTAAGTAAACAACAACAATATATATAATTGTAATTTAAAATACGATTTCTTTACGTTACAGAGGCAATTTTTAGCAAATAGTGAGTTCGTTAAACTTTCTGTGATACAAACATGAAGTTCCTTTTTTATTTTTAGATCATCAAAAAAAAATTGGAATTCGAGTTAGAGACTCGAAATCAAGCAAAAGCGGAAGACACGAGTGGGGTGGATTTGGAATCATCTCTTTCAAGAAATCCCTTGTAGCGATTTTTTTCGATTTTAGACGATGGAAGCGGCCGTTACGATATATAAAAAACGCTCGATTTGAAAATGTTGTACGAAATGATATGTCGAACAAGAGATCAAAAAATAACAGAAAATAAAGAAAAAAATCATTATGATTTGCTTGTTCCTGAATTCTTTTTTTGCGCTAGACGTCGTAGAGAATTAAGAATTCTAATTTGTTTCATGTTAACTTATTATTAATATTTCTTAAAATTTAATGATCTCTAATCTGTTATTATACATCTTAGGATCAATTGTGCTTAATTAAGCAGGTAGTGCACTGTATATTTCTGCAAAAATGGTGGAAAATATAACAATGGGATCTCTCTTTACAAGTGTGGAAAAATAACCACCTTGCTTTCCTAGATAAGAAGGCAACCATGGATTCCCTTGGTAATAATAATGGAGATATATATCTAGGAGGAATATATGCTTCACGTTTTATTCACACCTAGCTATATCATAATGCTTTAATTTCCGAGATCATGATAGTGAAAAATCAAGAAACGGGGAGGAAACACTTTTGATCATTAAGATAAATTAATTTAATATAAACAAATTTAAGATAAATAAATTTAATACTAAAAAATTAAACTTATGATTATATGTCATTGGGTTAAATTTTCAGCCGGATAACGGGCAATATTGGAGGGACATTCTGTTTGGAGGCATTGGAAGAATTATTCACCATAGATTCTGTTGACGTAGTTGTTGTATATGCAGGACATAATAGTAGGATGTATCCAATTCGAGTTTGGAATATGATGATGAATTGTTAGTCCGATGGATCTGTCTGTGATGTCAAAGGAGTCATCAACGGGATAGTCAGGGTAGTCGGGGTAGAGGGTGATGACTGGACAGTCCTGGGAGATTCGGTGGAAGCCTGCCCTCTATTACGACCACGTGACCCACCTGACCTATCTCTGCTACTTGTCGTCATATCTGTACAATAAATATATTAGTAACATATTAATAACATAACAAATACTAATAAATAATAACATAAGAAGAAATTCAAGAAATAACAAATAATTCTAAAAGTGTTTTAGTTTAGTAAATTAGAAAAAAAAAGAAAATTACATAGAATTTTAGTTTCAAAATAATTAAATTAGAATGAATAAGTGTTTTGGTTAGTTTAGCAAACTAACAAGTGCCTATAGAGCACTAAATATACTTATAAATGCCATAAATATTTATCTTATATTTTTAACAATTTCAACAACAGGAATCATTATTAAAGTAACATATGAATAGTTTAATCATTATAAATATAATCAAACATTTTTTTTTAACAATTTCAACAGCAAGAATCAATAAACAGCTTAATAATCCAACAAATTTTCAGCAATATCAAAGTTTAATCTAACCTATTATAATCTATTCTAGTCACTTAATAAATCCATTAAAATAGAAAATTAAACTAACTAAGCTCTACTAACAAACTAATTAATTTGATATAACAGGAATTAAAATAAATAGAGTTCAAATAAAATACTTTGAATGCAGAATAAGAGCAAATGGATAAGAGGGGTTGAGGTGCAGTGGCGGCAGGGACGTTCAGCATGTAGGCAGCGTCAGAGGCAGCAGCGGCGGAGAGGAGAAAGGAGAATGTTAGAGAAAAAGTGGAAGGGTGAGAGGTTAGAGAGAGAGGAAGGTGAGAAGTTAGAGAGAGGGTGAATTCGAAATGAAAGGGGATCGGAGGGAGGTTGTAGTTCCAATTTAGGGCAAGCTTATTGTCGGATTTACCGGCGCAAATATTCGACGGTAATGCGATGTGAATCACCAAAATACAGCATTCCATTAAACATGTCTTTGTCGGATTTGTCTGACGGTAACTCTGACGGTAACATTTTGCACCTATTTGTTGTGATTTTTCGCCAAAAGTTACCGTCGAAGGTGACAATCCGCCGGCAATCATTTAATATGACGAATTTCTCATCAAATCTCACGCTAAATCTGATTGTAGTCGTCACCACTAAATCCGACAATAAATTCAACGGTATTCAGCGATTTTCTTGTAGTGAGATAAGATAACTTTAGCTTGTTTTAAATTGATTTTCTATTATTTTTCAAATATTTTTGCTTTACATGCAAATTGTGTTAATGTTGGTATTTAATTTGCATATTTGTTGCAAAACATTCTCACAAGATTTTCTTTAAGTTCTTAGCTGTGTTGAGTTTCAATAAGATCTTTTATTACTTGCATATTTATATGTAAATTCTAAATATAAAACCAGTATAATTTAGTAATTTACCTGTGAATTTTGTTACAAACAAATTACCTATGAATTTTGTTGCAAGTTTACCAGCAATTTTTGTTGCGCTACCTTTTTTTTTGGTAAGAATACATGTGAATTTTAAATTTAACACATGCTAAAAAAATCGTAACTAAATTTGTAATAAAATCTGACAAAATTTATCATTTTTTACTAAAATTCATGCAAATTTCTAGTAATTTTTGTCGCAAATTACTTGCAAATTTAAAAATCAACACCAAAATACTTGCATAACTCATGTGTATTTAATTTCGCTACAAATTAAAGCGGCATTTTACAGGAAGATTTCTAGGAGTGCTATGCTGGTTTCGGTAGATTTTTCAAGCTTTGTTCACATAAATGCATGAATTAGTTGCTCCACTACTTTGCCAGCTAAGCTTCTTTCCCATTTTTCATTTTTTATTTTTGTTTTATTATATTTTTGCAGAAAAACTCCATTTTGAATTAAGAATAAAGTGTAAATTTTTACTCTTAAATAATTTTTCTCTCATATTTTTTTTGATTTTATTTATAAAATAAATGATAAAAAATTATATTTTATTTTTTAAAATAAAATTTAAAATTTAAAAGATTCAAATCTTTGAATTAAAAAGTATTAGATGTCTTAGTTAACAACTTAGTATTACGGTAGTATTTAATGCTTGACCTTGTTATTAGGTTTTTGTTGGAGAGATCTGTTTTTGATTCATTATACTTTGGGGACGGTATGCGTCCTACACGAGATGCATTATGGTGGTTGATACTTTAATTAGGTAGGGTTTAACCCAAAATTGAAAAGACATTACGTTTATGTAAAAATAATTAATATGCAAGTTGCCATGTTATTTCCATTATCGTTGTCAGCCATAAATATATATGAGCCGAGTCAAAATAAAATTAGGGTAAATTACTAAAAATACATTTGAATAATTTTATTATTGGTAAAAATATATTTAAATTTTGTTCTCGATAAAAATGTTCTCAAATAATTTTAAAATGCGATAAAAATGTTTAATATTAAATATATATTCTCAAAAAATGTTTTAAAAATTGAATTTTGATGCAATTTTTTACAAGTATAATTAAAAAAAGAGATATATTTTATTCTTAAAATTTGATAATTTTTCGTTAAGCATATATATATATATGTCAACAACCAATAATACGTTTAAAAAATAAAAGTAAATACTAAATCGGTACCCGAAAAATTCTGGTCCTGACAAAATGGTACCCGACTTTTGCTATTGACAAAATAATGCTTAAAAGATTTTAAAATTTGACAAGCGTGTTTTGATGACCTGGTAAACCACCCTCAAACCCTCATCCCTCCTTCCCAACACATACTTCCCCTCCCTTTCCCTCCCCATCGCAATCCCCCTTCCCGCTCCCTCTCCAACGCACACTCCCCCCCTCCTCTCCCTCTCCATCGCAGCCCTCCTCCTACCCAATTTCTCGGCTTCAGAAGGCCCATACAGTACCAGGGAGGTTGGACTACGTTCAGGGATTTTGATTACTATTTTGTTCTAAGCCGCTAAAGGAAGAAGGATCTCTATCTCTGATCCAGTGGATGCTTGAAAGTGAGGTCAGCCGATCCGGCATTTTTTTAGTTAGGGGGGGCCGAGCGCTTTCCTTTTAGCCGTGTAACTTGGTCTATTGGTCTAGTGCTCTTCGGTGAAATGTCCTTTGTTGTCCCGGAGTTCATCCATTATAGTTGTCCCGTCGTTAAACAACTAGCCGAAAAGCAAGGACGCTAAGGACACTCCCTCCCCATCACAGCCCCCTCCCATCACACACTCCCCGGTCCCCTTTTCTTTTTCCCTCCAATTGCAGCAGCAGAAGCAGCAATAACAACAGAAACAACACCATCAGAATTCCAAATAGAACCAACAGAAGAACCTGCACATTCATAACCTAACCTTGCTTGTTCTTCATTCTCTCTTTTTTCTCCTTTCTTCCTTCTCTTCTTGGAGGACCATAACAATAATAATAACAATATCCATTCACATACACACACAGACATTTACACAAATACATAAGTTGCATATATAAATATAAAGAGAGAAAGAGAGAAAGACTGAGGGGTTGAGGGGATGCGGCTATTCCAGACCTTGTTGTAGCTCCAATGATGATAGCGGTGGTCCTTAATGGTACTCTTGATGTTGAGGTTGCTGTTGGCTTGTTGCTATTGAGGTTGTTACTGCGATGGAAAGGAAGAGAAAAGTTTGCATTGGGGTTGCTGTTGTTGTTGTTACTTGCTGTTGATGTTGAGGTGGTTGTTGCTGTAAGTGGTGGTGTTGAGGGAGGGAGGGGGAGTGTGCATTGGAGAGGGGGTTGTGATGGAGAGGGAGAAGGAAGGGGAAATATGGGAGGGGGCTGCGATGAGGAGGGAGAGAAAAGTGAGGCTGCGATGGGGAGAAAGAGGGAGAAGGTTGCGTTGGGTAGGGGGAGGACTGCGATGGGAGGGAGATGGAGGGGGAGTCTGTGTTGGGGAGGGAGGGATTAGGGTTTGGTACATAGATGGTTTGCCAGGTCACCAAAATACGGTGGCCATGTCAGTATTGTGCTTGTCGAAAATTTGTTTTGGCGAGTTCAGAGACATGTTTGTCAAATTTTAAAATTTTTTAGGGACTGTTTTGTCAATAATAAAAGTCAAGTACTATTTTGTTAACGCTAGAATTTTTCGGGTATCGATTTAATATTTACCTCTAAAAAATAAAATAAAAATATAGAGATCAATTTTTTATACTAAGCTAGTTTTTGTGTTTTTTTAACAGCTATCTAAATATTTCTATAAAATTTTGAATCAAATGCATAAACGGTTTGTCAAATATAAAAGTTGTTTGCTACTTAAAAAAATTCTTTTTATATATTTTTATCGTATTTTTAAATTATTTGAAGATATTTTTATTGATAATAAAATTCGGATACATTTTTGTTAACGAAAAAATTATTTAGATAAATTTTGATAGTTTACCCATGAAATTAATATCTCATTTTAACATAAACAAAAATAATATGACTAATTCAAAGTAAGAGCCAATAGATTTTTGCCATTGGCGAATTATTCCATCAAACCCCATTCTATTGTATAATGAGAAAAGTTTATGTTCATAACCAGAAGTTATTATCTATTAAGTTTTATATTATTTAAAATAAAAAATTTGATAGTCTTTATAAATGTGAGATAATTTTTATCATTAGAGTTAATTTTCGAAAAAAATTAGGCTCAATTTTTTATATAATATCAGAGCAATATTAAAAAGAAAATTATTGTTGGACTACAGACAATTGTTATTAGACCACTTTTATACCATAACAAATTTAAATTTTATCTAAAATAAAAAATTGATAGTCTTTATAAATATGAAGCAATTTTTATTTTTTAAACTAACTTTTGAAATAAATTAGATTCACTTAATTTCTTATATTATCTACTTAAACTTTAGTCCAATTTAACTATTGTGTGATGACTTTTAAATTTTACAAAAGTCATCCCAATGTATCAATAATAGGAGTAAAACATATAACACCTTACCCGTAAGAATGAGAAAAATAACGCTACCCACTTACAATAATAATGACACCAGCAACAAAATAACAAAGTGGCATCAGAAAATCACAATAAACTAGAAATACAGGGGGGGAAAAAAAGAAAATACCAAAATTTTTAACATGAAAACTCCCATAACATAAAAGGTAAAATCTAGAAATCATCAAGACTAACAAATAATTTTACAGTGATCAAATGTCTGGCCGATTAGGCGCATATATTTCAGTAAAAACTAGAAATCATCAAGGCTAGAAACCACTTGCAAATGTCTAGCGAATAATGTTGCAATTCAACATGACGAGGAAGCTGCTGCTATATTGTATTTGGTGTGTTTTATGATACTTACAAATTGTACAAGATTTATGTTATAATCAATTAGAAGGATAGTTAACTAGAGTCAATTAGTTGAAAAAATAAGAAGTCTATTATTAAAAAAAAAATAAGTTTTTATCATCCTAATTTTCGAATTTCAAAACTAAAAATACAAAAGATTAACTTGACTTATGTTATAATTAACTTCTTAAACTTTTTCTTTAATTTTGTAAAAGAGCGAATCTTATAGTAAATACATCTTTCACATTCACATTTAAATAATTTAGGCAAAAACTTTATAGACACAATAGAAATGTCCTTTACATTTTCATAGCATTAATGTTTCGGAATAATTATTCGAATTTATTTAATTTGAAAATTATCTTTGTATTTTGGTTGAAAGAATAACAAAAAAAAAAGGTTATTATTAAAGCCGCTCTACTGATCATCAGGCAATACATTTTCAATTATAAGAAGAAAAAAAAAATCAATTGAATTACACCAAAGCCTTCTACATAATTATTATCTGTTTTTGTCGCGGTTCTAGTGGTTTTGTTTCTTTGTGCTTTGCTTGCTGCGTTGACCTAGCCGTTCGCCCGGGTCAAGAAAGAAGGTGACCCACCAGCCAATAAGTAGGTATGGCAGCTACTACTACCTTAAATCCTTAATTTTTTCCACATTAATACAATTAGACTATTCAGAGAGAAAAATATTTTCATAAGAAAATAATAAGTTAATGATTAAGATACGAGTGTTATATTAAATAATTTAATTAAATATATCTATTTTTTAATTATTATCTTCGTATAAAAATATTTGAATAATGTTATATGTACACTAAAATTAACTATCAAAATCAGTCATTAATATAAAATACATATTGAAAACAAATTAAATTATACATGTATTTATACATAAATATATTAGTAATTAATTTTAATAGCTGATTTTGATGTATAAATAACATTTTTAAAAATATTTTTATACTATATCAAACATCTTAAAAATTATATAGGTAAAACTTATATACTTGTAGAATCATGGTGTATACATTAAAAAATCAACAATAATCAGTCATGGCATATAAAAATACATATTTAATTTGACATCTTATAAATTTTTATTATATTACTATAAAAAAATCTGATTATTCGTTTATTATAAGTTTAATTATTTTATTATAATAAATTTAATTATTTAAATGATTAAATATGTGAATCAATATTTATAAATATACACTTTACATAATAATAACGGATTGTTGGTAACTAAATTTTAGTGTAAAACTAATATTTTTGATACTTTTATTGGCTATTATGGTCATACTAGCCTTCGTGCTGCGGTCGTTCTTCTTTTGAAAGGTATCAAAGCTTGGAGAAAAATTGAAAGGAAGTTAAAGAAGGGAGAGGAAGCTAAAGTTAGAGAAAGATCAGAGGAAGAGAGTGATTCGTTTGAGAGGAAGTGATCTTATGAGAGTTAGGCTTCGTTTGATTAATGTCTATGTCTATTAGAGTTATGGACACGGTAGTATATGTACATCATTTGTTTGTTGAGATATAAAATTTTAAAAGATACGGTTACACACAGATGCACATAAAAGATATGTATTTAGTGTATTTCTTTTAAGCTGTGACACTAAGACACAACCCATGAGACATAGATTTTTCCAATTCTATTTTAATTATTTTTTAAAATTTCATCCATTGTCCTTTATCTTTAACACTTGAGTTGTTTTAGTTTGAGGATAAAATAGACTTTTGAATTAAATACATGTGTCTTGTGTATTATCACCAAACATGTTATAAAATTTATGTATCTTTGTTTTTATGTGTATTTGTGTCTTTGTGTCTATATCTCTATTTTTTGAGATAACAACCAAACGCTGCCTTAGTTCACTTACACTGCTGAGCTAGCTTGGCATATATATATATATATACTTGAATACAACAGGCCAAGGCGGGTGACACATAAGACACAAAACAGTTTCTAACAAACTCTTCCAGTTCAGATAACAAACTAACGCACCATTAATCACTATAACAATTTCGGCAGATAGCAGTGAAAATTTTATGGCGGCCAAACGGCAATCTGTAGCGCATATAGTGGCAGTTATTGGTTGGGGCTGCAATCAGGACTACGAAAAACCGCCGCTATATGTACCGTCAGGTGAGTTATTGTTTTACATTTTGTGGCGGTTTTATCTAATCTAAACCGCCGCAAAATGCGTATTACTACATATTGCAATGTTTTCTTTAGTAATAACCATCTGGGTATAATCTAGTTTATGGTAATCAGTGGCTAAGAGAAGGGGGGTTGAATCTTAGCCCCTTTTTGCTGTGTGTTACTTTCTGCCTTTTGAAATAGTTTTAGGAGATTTTTCTTGTTTTTGTCTCGTGCCTAGTCAAGAGACATTTTCGTTTTGTCTTGTAACCAGACATGAGATATTTTTCAATTTTGTCTCCTGTACAACAGAACCAGAAATGGAGTAGAAGAGAGAGAGAGAGAATCACACAAAATCTTATCTTCATCAGTTCATCTAACTCCAACGAAGGCCACCGTCCCTCCCAGTCTACCACAATCGACACCACATCAGAGCTGCTATCACCGAGCAAAAGGACATCTAACAGGCGGCGTCGTCGGCGTCGTTTGGTGAGACCGTGTGGTTAGGTTATCACCCCCTATAGCATTACCTTTTCAGGAACCAGATGAAGAGACATTAAGGAGAGTTACACAGCATTTGGTTTATACATTGTTGTATTGATTAGATTATTTTCTTCCCTCATCTTTGTTATTATAATTTTGTAAGAGGGATAGGAGTTGTTTGTTTTATATGTATATTATATTATAAGATATTATGTAAGGAGTTTTGTATATGAATCTATGCCTGCCTGTTTTTGTTTAAGATAAAGTATTTATTTTTCGGTTTGAAAAGAAATCAGCGATACAGTGTCGAGTCACAGGCTCCTATTTTAATATTAAATATATGAAGTAGCCGTAATACTCCTTGCCATCAGAGTAGCGCAACCGAAAGCGTGACATTCTGGTAGTAAGGATGTTACATTATTTATTTATTTTTATTATTTTATTTAATTTAGTTTTGGTTTTATATATGATAATTTTTTTGTCAAACAAACATCTACCATAAATATGATAGAATTTTAACTTTATAATTAAATAAAAAAATTGTTAAATAATTATTTAATAAAAAAATAGAAAGACATTATCTATATATATAAACAGAATTATTTGTAGCTATTAAATTTGAATTTATTTTTTTTAATGATTTGATGAGTATAAAATATCTGATAAAATGTTAATATTAATAATAATTATATTAAAATATTTTTAAATTAACATACTTTTAGCATGTTAATTAAATTATTAGAAATGTAATTAATATATTTTAAATTTTAAATATTTATTTTTAATTATTTTTTGTATTATTATTAAATATTTTTGGATCCATCGCCGCTGTAATTAATAATTTGATATCCAACGATGAACTAAGTAACCACAAATAGGGGTAGTAAGCGGAAAAGTCTGCCTTGTTCTGTCTCGCCAGAAATTCGCTTTTTGGTGAGTTGGCCCGCCCCGTTCCCGTCTAATGAGGCGGTCTTAGAATTCCACCCCGCCCCGCCTAACTGCGGGCTGGTGGGTTGGCGGGCTAAGCCCGCCAAAACNATAAAGTCATTAAAAAAGTATATTTTTTATATTCACAAATATTAAAGTCTTTATAATTATAAATATCTAATAAACATAATTATAAATCAAGTTTTTATCCAAAATATAATTATAAATATTGTCTCTAAAGTAAAATAAATATAATCCAAAAACATAATTATAAATATTGTCTCCAAACAACATAAACATAATCCAAAACACTCAATTTTTATCTTTATACTCTTGTAAGTTAAGTTGGGAGAAGTTGTATTTTGGCCAAAAAATACCCCTTACAAAAAAATTAAGCCCAACGAAAAAGCTCGCTTCACTCCGTCGAAACCTGTCAAAACCCGCAGTTTAAGCGATGCGAGTTAAGCGGGTTTTTGTTCTTTGGCGGTCTCAATTTTCTAGTCCAACCCATCTTTTTTGGCGGATTATGCAAACTGATTCGACGGGTTTAAGCCTGTTTGCCACCCTACCCACAATCCATAGAAATTATTTATAAGTATTATATTATTTGAAACTATAAATAATTAATATTTTACAGTTTTAATATTATATTAGAAATGAAAAAGAAAGATGTGAGATAGAGAGTTGCTCTCATTTTTTCGCTTTTATTATAATATTTTAGTAAATTTCATATCATTTTCTCTAAAAGAGGAATGATGGTTAAAATATAGTTATTAAATTCATAAAACTAAATTATTAGGTATTACGTCGATTGACGAGGAATTGTTCTTATCCTCTCTTAAATATTTCTAAGGTGTAATATCTTAGTTTTCTTGCAATTCAAAAAACTTCCAATCATCAAATGAGATATTTTTAATTTTAGATTTTCTTGAACCCAATTTTGTATTAGGCTTTTTAAACTATATATAAATTTAGATTTTTAACCAACTTGGGTTGGTCGAGTGGTCAGCTCACTCGTCCGCTTAAACAAGTGTCGGAGGTCCAAATCCTGCCTTGTACATGCAGCAATCCATTGGCCAATGACAAACCCTTAAATGGAGCTCAGATCCGTGACAGATTAGTCCTTGACCTGTCGGATTGGAGGATACCGTGGGCAACCAAAAAAAAATTTAAATTTTTAGAAAAATTGATATTATAATATATTATTAAAATTTTTATGAGCTAAAAATTTTGAATTTGATTACTATTAGACTCTAAAATAAAAAAAAGAATTCAGCATAAAAACTAATAACTAATGAAAAAGATAAAAAAAGTTTATCAAAAAATTCACACAAACTCAAAATAGGGTTCTTACGTAAAGAAGCGTGTTAAAGATATGTAATTATTTACGTGTCTTTTTCTATGTAAAATTATTTATTCTAAAAATTTAAATTAATAAAAAATATATAAATAATTATATTTTAATAATTATATTTTTATAAATAAGTTGGGTTTAACTAATGCTCATGGATGTAATTATTTTTTTCTTTTTTTCCTTAATTTAATTTGTTTGTTTTCTCAAAAGTATTAAGAAAATTGTTCAAATTTGGAGAACTTGTGACTCGAGTTCAGAAAAAAAGAAAAGATTTAGATTAGAGAAAAATTTGGTACAAAAATTTAAGTGATGAACCTCTCAAATCAGGAGTGGGAGGTTGCTGTTATATAGTAAAACTAATTCAGCAAAGCTAACCTAACTAATTTGCTAAAATAATATTATAGCTAGTTACAACTAACTTAGAGCATAGCCAACCTAACTAATTTGATAAAGTAATGTTATTAACTTAGGGGTATTAACATTCTCCAGCAAGCTGGATAGTGAAAATTCACTAATCTAAGCTTAGAATACATCTACTTAAAGGGTCCAAGAGGCAAAGCTTTGGTGAATATATCAACTGTTTGGTGAGCTAAAGAGATTGACAGTAGCTTGAGTATCCCAACTTGAACTTTTTTTCTTGTGATATGGCAATCCGCTTCTATATGTTTGGTTCGCTCATGAAAGACGGAATTGACAGCGATATGGAGTGCGGATTGATTGTCACCGTACATTGTGAAATGATTTGGATTATCGACATTGAAGTCCTTGAGAAGATAGAGAAGTCATTGTCCTTCGATGAAAATGAAACCAAGGGTCATTCCCTTCATTCAGCCTTGGATGAGGAGCGAGCCACCGTAGCTTGTTTCTTGCTCTTCCAAGAGATGAGGGAAGTGCCAAGAAAGAAGCATTGTCCAGAAATAGAGCGACGTGTATCGGAACAGGTTGTCCAGTCAGAATCTGTGTAGCCGAATAAAGAGAGCTCAAAGTCGCTGCTGAAGAAAAGACCAACTGCTGGAGAGGCTTTGAGATAGCGAAGAAGATGCATGCCAGCTCTATAATGATCATTAGTAGGACAATCTAAATATTGTCTAAGTTTGTTGACCACGAAAGAGATGTCCAGACGTGTGTTAGTAAGGTAGATGAGGCGCCCAATGAGTTGCCTATACTTGGTTGTATCTTCGAGTCTAGTGCCTGAAGTCTTTGTAGTTGAGAGGTGTAACACGTGGGAGTGGAAACAGGTTTGGATGTTAACATACCAAAATTCTTAAGGAGATCAAGGGTATATTTACGTTGATAGAGAGCAGTTCCCTTGCCATTTCGAGCAATTTTCATGCCAAGAAAGAACTTGAGTTGACCAAGGTCCTTGATGGTGAATTTCTTGTCAAAAAGTGTCTTCAGGTTGTTAATCTCTTGCATGTCATCCCCAGCCATAACGATATCGTCAACTTACACTAAAACTGCTGTGAATTTGTTGTTAGTTTGTTTGGTAAACAATGAATAGTCATGCTTAGACTGCACGTAAACCTGCTGCTGTGAGGACGGAGCTAAGCTTTGAATTTCATTGCCTGCTCGCTTGTTTGAGTCTATAAAGAGACCTTTCAAGTTTGCAAACAGTATTGGAAGGGACTTGTAGTCCTGGTGGTGCTTTCATATAGACTTTTTCGGGTAAATCGCCATGTAAAATTGCTGTATTGACATCTAATTGGTGGAGGTGCCAGTCCTTTACTGCTGCAAGAGCCAAGATGAGTCTGAATGTTGTCATTTTAACCACCGGACTGAATGTATCGAAGTAGTCAAAGCCCGCAGTTTGAGTAAATTCTTTCGCGAAAAGTCTTGCTTTATGTCTTTCGATGGTCCCATCAGACTTGTACTTTGTCTTGAAGACCCATTTCCAACCTATTGCCTTTTTCTCAACAGGGAGGGTTGTGAGAGACCAAGTTCGATTGCTTTCAAGAGCCAAAAGTTCATCACTGATAGCTTTCTTCCAACAATCTTCCTTCATAGATTCTTCAAAAGACTTGGGTTTGGTGTTGGATGATATGGTGAGGAAAAAATGTATCTGAGATGGTGAGAGTGCATCATATGATAAGTGAGCAGAAATTGAATACCTGCAAGAACTATTGGCAGTAGCTTTAGAAGATGAAGTTTGCATGCAATGATAGTCTTTTAAGTAATTTGGTAGCTTTCTTGTTCTGCATAGTCTCTCATTCAATTGTGATTGTGTGTGTATTTGTGTATACGGTAATGGTGTTGTTTCAAAAGGAAGAGATGATGATGCATGATCAAAAGTTTGTTGAATTAGTGAATTTGAGGAATTTGGTGTGAGTGTGTGATCGGACTGTGTATTAGATGCTAATGTTTGATCATGAGATGATGAACTATGTGGTGGTGTGTGATTATGACTAAGAGTGTCTACTGTATGATATATATGTGATGCATGAGATGTAATAGTAAAAGGATCTATTTTTTTAAAAACGGTCAAAGATGACTTTAAAAGTCTTGGGTTCTCAATTTGAATGTTAGTGCTCTTTGTGATAAGAGAAAAATTAGACTCATAAAACACGTTCCTTGAAATAAAAATCTCTTTATTTGTTAAATCCATCAAAATGTACCCTTTAGTGTTTAATTTGAATCCGAGAAATAGACATTTCTAGACCCTACTGTTAAGCTTCTTCCTATTTGTTATCAATGTACAAGCAAAGAGAAGGAAGCCAAATACTTTTAAGGAACTAATGTCAGTTACCCTTCCATATAAAATGCTAAATAGTGAGTTCTTCTTTAGCTTAATGCTAGGTATTCTATTCATCAAGTGCACAGCATGATTTATTGATGAGGCCAAAGACATTTGTGAGGGTTTGATTGAAAAATAAGACCTCTAGCAATATTAAGAATGTGCCGGTGCTTCCTTTTTACAACACTATTTTATTGTGGAGTTTTCACACATGAATTTTGATGAATGATATCTTTAGATTGGTAAAAAGAGGTGAGATTAAATTTTAGACCATTGTCGGATCGAATGGCCTTTATTGTTTTGTCAAATTGAGTTTCTATCGAGAAAATAAAATTTTTAACCAAAGTTAAAACTTCATATTTCAGTTTGAGAAAGTGTACCCATGTATATCTACCCTTATCTTCAAATATTGTCAAAAAATATTTGAAACTGTTGGTTGAAGCATAGTTATCAAATTTGGACCGGACCGGACCGAACAGTTCGACCGAAAAACTGGTGAACCGGACCCTCAACCGGTCCAGATTACACGTCTAACCGTTTCCGCAATTAACCCACGAAAAAATCGGTTTACCCACACTAAATCGAACGAATCCAGCCAGAACCAGTCAAGTTGGCCCGGTCAGGTTAATATAACCCGCGAGCCTCCACGTGCACCATCTGTTCGCATATTCACAATAGAAGATAGCTTTTTGAAGCATTATTTCAAAAAGCGCACTCCAGTGGACTCGATCTTGGATCCTTTCTGTTTCGAGGGTTACCTAAAACTGTAGGTCAATCTCGGACGAGATCTGCTGTGATGGCCGGAGCTAACGTGTCCGACTTGTTGGATACGGTGGTGCTGCTGATCCTTCGTCACCGGAGGGTGGTGGTACCTGCAAGAGACTCCGATGCTTAAGTTAGCACGTGCTTTAGGCAGGTTTTTTTTGTAGAATCAGAGTATGAGTTCTACCTGGGTGCTCCAGTGTATTTATAATGGTGTAGGGTGATCTTCTCTTTGTGATAAGATAGTTATCTTATCTTTTGAGTGAAGTCATCTTTATCTTTAACGGAAACCACCCTATCTTTCTAGGCTTGACCGCCTTTAGATTTAGACCGCGTTCCTTTGTTTGGACCTACTTGGATCTTTGTAGCGATTTGGCCGACCTCTTTTGAGAAGAGGTCGGAGAATCCTATCCTAAAGAGATTGGTTGAATTAGCTTTGATCAACCTAGGTCGTACAGCTCGACCTGGGACATTACATTGAACCTGAGACATCCACTAGGCTAGTGGTTCCTTTACAAATTAGCATGCAAATAATTATATATATACTAAAACCAATACCTTTTGTTTACCACACATTTATCATCTTAAAAAAACTAATAATTATATCATATTAAAATAATAAAATTTAAATAATGTAAAATATTATTTTATTCTTCAATAATAATATTGTATTTATTTATTTTTATAATTTAATTTTGATATATTGATATTATAAAATATTTTACATAGTTGTCTTATTATATCCATTTTTTGAATAATCATTCATACGATTAAATATATAAGATAATTATCTTTACTGACGTAGCGTTATTAATATACTTGTAAAGATATACATTTTAAATTTTAACTTTTAATTTTAATTTATTTTTATAATTTTATATTTTTATTTAAGTATGACCGGATCAACCGGGTGAATCAGTGACCCACCAGTTGAACAAGTGACCCGGTGATCCAGTCGTATGACCGGATCAATTACCGGTTCGAGTCTGATAACTATGGGTTGAAGGAATGGAAATTAGCCCCTATATATCAAAGTGCACTAAATAAACAATTCATTAGATGTAGTAGAACTGACAAGAAAGAAAAGTTTCTTTTGTTTAGAGAAATGACAAACATCACAAGGTTGTTTAAACATTTTATCGTCTACAAATAGATAAATGTCATGCATCAGTTGTAATGTATCTTTTGGTATATGACCTAGTCTAATGTGCCACAAATTAGTAATATTACTAGTGTAACTTATTGTGCTATTGGAAAGAAAAGTATCACTGCGCCATGCTCCACCATGTGTAGTATGTGAAATTTGTGATTGTTGAATGAGAGATGAGCCAGAATTTTTAACTAGTATAGTGTTGGGTTGAATAGTCAAGTTTTAAATGGTGGTCTTTCAAATTGGCCACCTCTCCCTCTAACCCCTTTATCTCGTCCCCGAGTAGTCAGATGCTGAAATCCAAAGAGGTGTCAAAGCTGGATTGAGCAGTTAGAGTTGATTTTTATTCAAGAATGTCAGGAGTGGTTAATTGTCGTTCTTATTGGGTTAAGAGTAAAAATGCATCATTGATTGTTGGGAGTGGCTTCATTAACATGATTTGTGATCTTGCTACAGCATATTGTTCATCGAGACCCCTTAAGAACCGAACCAAGTAGCTGTCTTTTTTATAATTTCTTACAACATTGAGTCCACAAGTACAAGATTCTCCACAATTGCAATGAGAAATTGGCCGAAAGATGTCTAATTCTTGTCATAAAACTTTCAATTTAGTGAAGTATATAATAATACTCAACTCACCTTGTTTGATGAAAAACAACTCTTTCTCAAGTTCAACTATTCTAAACACGTCCTCCTGATAGTATTGATGTTGGAGATCACGTCAAATATCAGCAGTATTGTCATTTCATATTACACTATAAAAAATCTCTTCACTGATCGAATAAGTTAGTCAAGACACTACATGAATATTGTACTTTTTCTAAGCCATGAAATTGGGATCATTTTCTTGAGATTTCGAGAGACTACTACCCACAAAACAAAGCTTGTTCTTACCTTTCAGAGCCAATGTCATAGCTCTTGACCATGAGTTGTAATTAAATTATGAGTGGTTAACGCAATGTTAATGATGGAGATGACAAAATTTTTTTCATGATGTAAGAAATAAGGGCTTGATGGGTCAGAGATGGAATTGACTTGAGTTCTTGGCATGTGTGGTTGAAGATTGAATATCTGAGATAATAAACGAGTTAGTTTTTAAAGATCAGAAACTGAAAAATTTGAATTTGAATTTTTATTGTTGGATTCGAGATTCATCACAATTGGAGACTTTTAACTGTGTGTCGTGGTTGTTTAAAAAAAGAGAAGAAAGAATTTGAGATTGAAAAGATAAAAGAACAGAGACGGAACTACAAGACGCTCACTATATCATGTTCAAATTCAGAGAACTTGTGACTCGAATTTAGAGAAAAAGAAGAGATTTGAATTAGAGAAAAAATTTAGTACACAAATTTAAATGGTAAATCCCTCAAATAAGGAATAAAAAGTTATTATATAATAAAACTAATTCAGCGTAACTAACTTAATTAATTTGCTAAAATAATATTACGATTAGTTATAAGTTATAACTAACTTAGAACATAACTAATTTAACTAATTTACTAAAATGATGTTATTAAGTTAGGGTATCAACAAAACTTAAATCCGGTTTAAACGATTCAATAAGTGATGCTAGCTGGAGACTTGATTATCACCCAAACTCATATATATGTGTGATAAATCATTGAACCCTTGATAATACCGACACAAACACGACAAAACACAAAACTTTCAACATTTTTTTTAAATATTTACGAGGTTGACTGTTAGTCTTTGTTCTATATTCTATCATTCTGTTATTAAGTGCCACTTAGGTCGCTCTCTTTGCACATGACCTGTATATACTATTAATTAATTATTTAATTAAAATGAAAGTATGCATGAAAGGATTTTGTTGACTACAAGTCTTTGTTTTATATTTATTATATTAAAGTGCAACTTGTTCTCTTTATTGCGCATCATACGCATATATTAGTATTAATTTTAAGGGAAAAAAGTATACAGCAGGAAAGGATTTTATTGACTACAAGTCTTTGTTTTATATTTATTATATTATTAAGTGCGACTTGCTCTCTTTAATCATATGCATATATGTAGTATTAACTTTAAGGGGAAAAAGGTATACAGGAAAGGATTTTAATTTTATAGACTACAAGTCTTTGTTTTATATTTATTAAGTGCAACTTGATACTTGATAGGTATGTACCATTAATTTTAAGGTGAAAAAAATGAAAAAGAAGTATACATGAAACGATTTTATTGCCTATAATTAAGCCTTTATTTTATGTATATTTGTGAACGGAAATATTTGGTAATCAAAGAAAATCAGTCAGAAACAGTTATAACTTACTTTATTTAGCATTCATTAATTATTGCGACAATTAATTAATGTTAAATAAGGTAAGTTTTGGCTGTTTTTTTTTGCCTACCTAACATTATCCATTTATGAATATATAATACTAGAGGGCTAATACTTTTAGTTGAAGAAGTAAAAAATTAATTGATATCTATTGGTCCTATAGTTTCGCGAAAATTTTAATTAGGTCCCATACTTTTTTTTCTTTTAATTGAATTTTTGCACCAATTTTTTTTAATTGGGTCCCTATATTTTTTTTTCTTTTATTTAGGTCCCTATACCAATTCCTTTTCTTTTAGTTGGGTCCCTATAAAATTCAGCCAATTACTACTAAGAGGGACTTAATTGAAAAAAAAAATATAGGAACCCAATTAAAAAAAAAGTATAAGGACCTAATTGAAAATTTTATAAAACTATAGAGACCAACAGAGTAATTAAACCTTACTTAAATGTAAAGTAAAAATTAAAAATTTTTTATCTCTTAATATTTTTATATTTGTTAAGAATAAATTATTAAAATTACTTCCAAATTTTGAATATACTGACAGAAATGATTCTATTTTTGTTAACGAAAAATTGTCTCAAATACTAAAAAAAGTGTCCAATCTTTAAAATATTTTATTTAAAGATATTTTTAAAATTTAACATGTTACTATTTGGAATTAACATTAGTTATTATTTAAAATTTGAAAATTTTTGAAAATTACGTTTAGTGTATAAATTATTGAAGATTTTTTGTTAAGGAAATAATTGAGGTTAAAATTGACTAATTTAAAATTCGTTAAAGTATATATGGGCCAAGTTAAACTCAAAATTTGTCTTGACGACTGAACGGTTGTTAGAATTTTTAATAAGAAAGATGATCAATTGTCCGAATGGAGAAAATACAAAAGTTTTTGTCTTAAAGTATCATATTTTAGTGTCATATAAATACTAATATATCTTATTATTAATAATAGATAATATGATAAAATAAGGTGCAAGATACTTTTTTTAATTTCTAAAAAAGCAAATCCTAAATTAGATACTATTTACATATAATTATACAATTATATAATGGAGGTTCAAAAAATAAATTATAATAACAATATTCTCTAATCACATTAAAATACTTGTGATATACAAAATAAGTTGTAAGTATTTTTGGCTTAGAGATTTAATTTAATATATTCAGTTATTTGGTGGATAATTTTACCCAAAAATAGTTCCAACTATTTTATATAGAGATAATGGAGCATACAATGCTCAACATAAAAGATGGATACATTAAAATTAATAGGATGAAATATATTTTTTTTCATGTTATTTTTCACCAATAATCAATGCTCAGCGAATTTATTCACAGTCATTTTGGACAACATCCTCATTTAAAAGAGTAATATATTAGAATACATCAATTTCAAAATTTTAAATAATGTTAAAATGAGGAAAAATTGTAATTTTTTTTTGGTCAAAATTTTCTTTTTATTGAATTTTTTTTTTGATAAAATTTTTGAACGAGATAGTTTTCATTACAAAATGATATTATTTTTTTTTCAATACAAATTTTTTTATTATTTTTTTAGTAAAATTTTAATAAATCATATTTTCTTTTTATTCTTTTCCTTACTCACATATCTTGTCTGTCGCTCTCCTACCTATGTTCTCTTGTTTTCTCTACTTTTCTTTTTTCTTTGATTTCAGATATGGAAAAGACTCTTTTTTCTATCTTTTTTCTTTTTTTCTACTCTCTCTTCTTTTCCTTCCGGTGTTTTGGGTTTCAATTTTTATTTCTACTTTCGTTATTTGTTTTCTGGTTTTTTTTATAGTTATCAGAACTGAACCGGTAATTAATCTGGTCATACGATTGGGTCACTAGTTCAATCGGTGAGTCATTGATTTATCCGATTATTAATTCCGTTATAATTAAATAAAAATATAAATAAAATTATAGGAATAAATTAAAATTAAAAGTTAAATACATATTTTCAAAAATATATTAATAACAACCAAATATCAATTCTTAGATATAATTTATGGTACAAAAAAAATAATAAATTAGTCACTAATACAAAATACTTTCTCAATTTAAATGAATAAGAAAAAAAAAAGATAACGCAATTGACGATTGGATTTTTGACGGTATAGAATTTCACTATTGAAGTCTCGTTGCAAGTATAGTTTCTAAACCAATCAAAAATCCTTTCATACAAAAATTTGTTTGTCACAAG
>NC_029773.3:4244270-4262524 GCF_000817695.3 Arachis duranensis | reverse complement strand
AAGAGACCTCCTTCCCCTCCATGACACACCCAATCAGTAGGAGCATATCCATAGGAATCTCAGAGAAGTGGGTGGTGGGAAGGACATAGCAGGCAAATATCATCTGCCAAGTCTTGGCCTCCCTAGTCAAGTGAGTAAACAACATCCCCTTAGGCTTGGTGTTGTTGGCATCCATAACCCATGTGGCCTCTGGTAACCCAATAACAGTCCTGAGTGCCTCATAATCAAAAGTCATGCTGTGTATGGCTAACTCAGCCTGCTGATGGGCACACAGCTCATCAGGGACATGCCGGCACTGTAATGCCTCCTCAATGGCAGTCTCAGTGATCATAATCTCCCTACCCCTCACCTGAACCGAATCCAATGTCGGACGGAAGAAGTTGCAATAGAATTCCTTCACCCAAGATACATTAATATCCCCCAAATCTCGGTCAACAAAGTCAATGCCCAAATCAATGATCCGACCGGAATGATACCCAACTGAAGGATCCGCCCGTCAATGGACCGTCTCACATCAGTAGGGAGAAGCAGCTTCTTCTCAATGTTCAGCTTTGTAGTTCGATATTTAGAAAACCGGAGCTCGCAGTAAAGGTTGGGGAATTTGTCAGGATTGGTAGAAGGTAACTGCTGATTTTCCTTGTCCACATCATTCAATGGGTTCTTGGCATAATTCTTATAGATGGAAGGAATAGAAGGGGTAGAGTGCTTTCTTTTCTTGGAGGCAGTGGCTATGGCTTTGCCTTTGTCCGACATCCTGAAAAATATGATAGGATATATAAAACATTTAGCATGTAACAAAGAGAGCATGTTCAGGATACAATTAACAAAAACAATCATGTTGTTGCAAAGAATATGCAAAAGTGAACTAATAAACCAAGAAGGCAAGTTACAGTAAAATCAACAACTCATATTCAAAATGCAAGAATATCATCAAAATTTGGAAAGAATTGTTAAAGGGAAGCGAAAGTTAGATGGTTAAAGAAATTAGTGAGTTAAGAAGAAAAATGGATTAGTGATATGATGATATTTATACGCAATGAAAAGAAAAGTTGTGGCTCATGTTCACAATAATTGTGCAAATCCGGGAAGTCAAAAGGAAAACGGAAAGTTGCCCAAGGTAAAAATGAAGACCAAAAGAAACTAATTTCCTTGAAAATCGGGCAGCATTTCGGCTTAAAATTGGACGTCCCCGGATAGCAAATCAGCACAAGAAATATAGAGAACAACATCAATTAGGCAAAAAATAATAAATTAGTCACTAATACAAAATACTTTCTCAATTTAAATGAATAAGAAAAAAAAAAGATAACGCAATTGACGATTGGATTTTTGACGGTATAGAATTTCACTATTGAAGTCTCGTTGCAAGTATAGTTTCTAAACCAATCAAAAATCCTTTCATACAAAAATTTGTTTGTCACAAGTACAAACCCCTAAAATTAATAACCGAAGTATTTAAACCTCGGGTCGTTCTCCCTAGGATTTACAATAGAGTGTCTTGTTATTGGTTGTGAGTTATTTTGGGGTTTTTGAGATTATAGACAAGAATTATAAATGGCAAGGGAAATAACCTAACAACTAATAAAGCTCTTGGCAAGCTATGAGAACTAGAAGTCCTATCCTAGTTATCCTCCTCAATTGTGATAACAAATTATCCATTACTCCCACTTAGCTAACCTCTAACCATGGAGAAAAGTCAAGTGGATGAATCAATTTGATTCCTCAAGTCCTAATCAACTCCTAAAGGAAAGACTAGCTTTAGAGGTATTCAAATCAATTAGCAACTTCTAATTATCAATCAACAAAAGGATTAGATAACTCAAGAGTCACTAATTACTCAACTAAAGCCAAGAGGAACAAAAGCTACACTAAAATCCTACCAAGCATTTCATCAAACACTTGGAAGGCACAAAAGAAAAGCAAAGCAAATTGACAACAAGAAGAGAATCTAACAACAATTATTAAAAGAAATTAACAACAACAATCAAAAGAAACACAATTATTATGAATTACCTAATTCTAGAGAGAAGTGAGAATTTCTCTCTCTAGAAACTAAACTAAAACCACTCCTAGTGAGTGTGTGTGAATTGATGAATGAATGAATGTGTGTCCATCCCCCTTCAATCCTAGGCTCTTATATGCATTTTGGCACCAAAGTTGGTTGCTGAACCTTCCAAAATTGCCAGGCACGTGTTGCTTTAGTGAGGTCATGTGCCATCATCGGCGTGTACGCGCATGGTACGCGTGCGCGTCCCTGGCCTGTTTCGCAATGTGCGCGCGAGCGCCTTGTGCGCGTACGCGTGCTTGGCCGAGATCAACTCTTTGGCTTTTTGTGCTTCTCTCCACTTGCATGCTTCCTTCCTTACTTCCTTTGATCCATGCCTAGCCTATTTCAATCCTGTAACTACTAGCAAACACGTCAAGGCATCTTGTGGAATCAAAGAAATTAGAATTCATCAAAATAAAGTTTAAAAAGCATGTTTTTACACTTAGGTACAAATATGGGAGAGATAACAAAACCATGCTAATTCATAGGCTAAATATGACAAAAGGTTATCAAAATACTCTAAATTCAATACACAACAAACCATCAAATTGGGGTTTGTCAGCAATCAATATCAATATATTAATATATTTGTATACTATGTATTGTTACTTGTTTAGAATTTATGTCAATTCATGCTTAAAAGGATATAAAAAAATTTCATTCATGATTTATTATATATTTAATGTTTGTCACCTATAATATTGAGAAACAAGCTGGTGCAGTGGCAAGAGAGTTCGGCGACACGCAGGTGCATCATGGACCAGCGCGAGTCTAGTGCAGTCTGGAGTGCGAATCAGTCAATTTTTAATGAATTTGATCACCGTTGACTGATTCAATTATAATTCAGTCCAATTTACTAACCAAATTAACTAGACCACTGGTTTATTAGTTTTCGGTTGAACTGGCCGGTTCGATCCGATTCTGATAACTATACTTTTTTTTCTTTTACTTTTATTTCATAAATTTAGTACGATAATAATCCTCCGATGGTTACTCTTTCTCTTTTGTGGTATTATAGATTCTTTTTATAATGTTTTGATTCTCTTTTATATATGAGGATTTTACCTTCTGTGATGCAGGTCTTGTTATGGGAGAAAGACAATTTGATATTTATGAAATTCTTTGTAAATTTAGGAAGTGATCAAATTTATTCGAAGTTTGAAGAATAAAAATTATTTTACTGTGTTGCAGTATATCTGTGTAATTTTTAAAATGAAAGAATTTTAGTATTGGCTCTATATCTATTATTTAAAATTTTTTTAATCAAATATTATGTTTCTTCTTAGTTCATAATTCAATAAATTAAATAAAATATTTATTTTTTGATTTAGATATAAATTTAATATTTTTGCTGCGATTTATAAGTGCCCTATGGTGTTTTCTATGAATGAAAGTTACTCTTCTTTAAAAAAAAATGAGATATATACATAATAGACAAGACATTCAAAAAGGAATACCGTGAATGTTGTGAAAAATATATGTATCTTGAGTTAGTATTTGCAAGAGCTCTCCAAAATCATTATTTTAGTTAATATTGACCCCTCATAATTGCCTATAAATAACCTTTAAATTAAGATAAAATGTATGAGATGAAACATATAGTAAGCAACCAAAAATGCTTATACCCTTAAATAAATAGGTGATACAATAAGTATATTATTTTGAGAGTATATTGTAAGATCTCAATTATAATAAATATATATTAAAAATATTTATAATTTTTTATTATTTTATTTTATTTTTATATCTATTTTTTTGCTCTATTAATTTTTACAACAGATAGTTAGAAAGATAAATAAATAGATAGATGTACTATTAGTTATTTAATTAAAGCAAAAGTATGTATGATGAAACGATTTTATTGACTATAAGTCTTTGTTTAATTTTATATTTATTAAGTGCAACGTGCTTTTTTTGCACAGAAATAGATTTTTTTTTTTAATTTTTTTAACACTTGACAGAATACAGTATAATTTTTCATATTTGATTCTATAAATAAGATCAAAAATAAAAAAATTAAATTAAACACTAAATACCATCTAAATTCTTTTATACTAGAGAGGATTCACGCCTCTCTTTGCACATGATATGTATGTATTAATTTTTGGAGGGGGGTTTAAACATTTATGAAACCATAAGTCTTTAATTTGTTCTAATTATAATTATTTAAAAAAATTTACAAGACATTAAAATCAGCCTAAAATAATTCAAAAAATTTTTATTTATATTTATTAATTATTGTTAAAATAAATAGATAATTTAAAATATAATAAAATATAATTATAAATGTTATATATATAAAAGTTTAGATATCAAGTTAAATAAGATAATTTTAGATTATTATCTTTCTAATATTATTCTTTATATATATATAAACTTATTTTTAATATATATTTTATATTTTAATATATATTTTAAATGAATAGTTAATTTGATGACTAATTTTTGTAGTTAAATTTTTATGTTGTGTTTGTATATTGCATATCAAATATACCTCACTAGAGACTATGTCATCCATGAACCTGCAAACAATTGTGGAAGCTGTAGCAATTTTGGGTTTACTTGTTACCCATTTGAAGATGTCTTCTACCGCGGTATCTCCCATGCCAATGTAAGAACTTGTCATGAGGAATGGATAACCACATGATAATGTTGATATTAATATTAATTAATTATACAATAATATTATACCATAATTTTTTTGTAATTTTTGACAAAAATAATGATAAATTTACTCATTATAAATTCTTATGTATGTATTTAGAATATAAAAAAAGTTTTTTCATAAAAACAACAACAACAATAATAATAATAATATAATTATTAGAGATTATTCTTAAAAAAATTCAAAGTTAAAATTATTTAATATTTTTGTATTTAATATAATCAAAAATATCCTATTTTAAAAAGTATGTTTGTATTAAAAAAATGTTTTACTTTGAATTTCAAAACATCATTATTTACTTTGCTTGTTTCTAATTAAAAAAGTGTATTAATATGTTAGGCTGCGTTTGTTTCCAAAGACAGGACACTGAGATAGGGACACAGAAACACAAAATCCTATTTAGTAAAGGAGACATGGACAGAGACAATGTGTCCAAAGATACTGAATTAGTGTATTTTATGTCCATCATGATAGGAAAGATATGAAAACACTAATAAGGGATACAATTTATTTTTTATTTTTTCTTTTATTATTCTTGTTAATTTTTTATAATTATATTTTTTATTATTATATTTTACATCTCAAATTTTTTGAAATATATTAGATTTTAATAATTTGTTCTATTTTATTACTAAACAGGATACGAGAACACAAAATTTTGTGTCTCTATTTTTTATGTCTTATTCTCAGTATCTTGTCTTATTCTATTCTCAAAAACAAACGTAGCCTTAGTGTCATCGTCTACGTGCACAAAGCTAAGCTAATAATAATAAAGGTTGATATATAGTAAAAGTATAATGGACGGGTGACTGTTATGTCTGATAAAGAAAAACGTTGATGATGATTTTCAATGGCTAAGAGAAGGGGGTTGAATCTTAGCCCCCTTTTCGCTTGATTACACTTGCTGGTCTTTGAGGAGACTTTTTTATTTTTGTCTCGTCCCTAGCCACGAGACTTTTATTTTTGTCTCGTCACTTAGCACGAGATATTTTTTCAATTTTAGCTCTTGTGCAGTAGAAACAGAAATAGAGTAAAAGAGAGAGAAAATTACACCCAGATATATCTTGGTTCAGCTGCTAAGTGCAGTGCAGCCTACATCCAGTCTTCATCACAACAATGATAGAATTTCACTATAATCTTCTTGATTACAGACTATAAAGTGCTAACCCAACTTACAAGGGGATTCCCATAGAATCATGAAATACAACACAGATGTACAAAGGAACTCTAAGGACATCTATGGCTTTTTCTTTTAATTTTGCACTCTCTGCCTTTTTTCGCTCTATGGCTTTTTCATATAAACTTCACTGTTTGCCTTTTTCCATGAGACTCAAGATATGACAAAATTAAACAGAAAAATACAAAACAGAATACATTGAAGGAGAAGAGAAATCTGTTAGCTCAGGTAGCTCTGAGAACTCTGTGTCTTACACTCTCACACTTTCTCCTTGAATCAAACCGTGGCTTGTTCACCCTTTTTATAAAAAAGGGAAGCCTCCACAGTTGAAACCAAAACCCAAGCTTAACTTCTTTTCCTTCACACATAATTGGTTCGGCCAGAGAGAGAGAAGAGGTAACCCATGCAAAGTCCAACATGCAAATACCTCTAGTTCTTCCTTGGTCATCAGTTTTCATCAATCCGAGCGCTCCATCCTTGACTTGCTTTTCAAGATGAATTTCTGGCCCTTGATGCTTCATGATGATGATGGCTTCATCTGCTCCAATCTCTGCATCTTCCATCACGTAGCCACCCTAGCTACTTCCTATGGTGGTTGAGCAAAATCAGAGATAAGCCATCCCTCCAAGAATCTCCTCCTTGCTGGCCGAATCTCCTTATACCATTTTTGGTATGAAAAAGTCAAGATCTCTTTACCAAATCTTACCATTCATGGTTGAAGATCTTAGCCACTACATTTTTTATGTTTTCTTGCCATCATTGTGATGGTCTTTAGCTTGCTCATAGCTTCATCTTGATATGTTACAAGAGCTTCCATGATTTACTGTGTAAAGATCGAAACATGAAGCAAAGATGAGAGAGAGGAGAGAGAAATTTGAACACTAGCTAATGGGTAATGATAAAGTAAAATTAAAGTTCAAATTCTCTTGCATAAGGTAGCGTGTAGAGTTACTGAAGCCATCAAATCAATTTCTCTCTCTCATTTATGTTTCCAATGCTAGCAAATTAAATTTTGAAATCCATCCCACAATAAGAAATGGAATCCGTTATAAGCATGAAGTAATTTTGCTTTCTTTCTCATTTTGGTTTCGGACTAAACAAGCAAAATTATTTGGGCTTGTATCAATGATAATCAAAATTGGCCCAAATGATAAAATATTTCAGCCATCGTTCATATGGCAAAAATTGCATAAGGCTGAATTTTGATTTTATTAGGTTTGGGATCTTTTCTTTTTATTTCGGTCCAAATAATCACAAATTACTTCAGCCATATAATATAGGAAATATTTAAACAAGGCTGATTGGTTTTAAGCATATTGGGCTTGCAATAATTCTGTTTTTCTGTTTGACCCAATAAGAAAACCTACATCACAAAATTATTAATTAACATATATTAAATGAAAATCAAATTAATAACTTTATAATTAATTATTTCAATAATAAAATGTCCGCTTTTAAAATTTTAGGGGATTGATTTGGATAATTACTCTGCTAGAAAATAGCCTGAGAACTTATTTGTTTGCCGGAATAAAACCTGTAGGATTGATCTGTGTATTAATTTTTTTGAGACTAAAATGTCCACTTTTAAAATTTTTGAGGATTGGTTTAGATAATTATCTGAAAATTCGAAACCTACTACTTAGTCTATCCCGTGTGAATGCATTTAACAATAAAATATATTTTTTGTCTCTAAAATTTTAAAAATATTCTTAAATTTTATTATATTTTAATTTTGTTACAGAAATTTTTTATTTACATTAAATATATCTCTAATAATTAAATTAAAAAAATAAGACTAATCCAATAATATTACATAATAAATATATTTAATTTGTTTGTGTTAAAAATTATTCTTGTAAAATTATTTTTAAATTGGTCAATTTTTTAAATAATTAATTATTAAAAATAAATTTAATAAAAATTAAAAACTTTTAAAATAAAATTAAAACAAAATAAAATTGCAATTCTGCACGGTGGGTCAGCCTCAAATTTACAAATCAAGTGAACCACCGAAAGCATAAAACTAGTTCATAATTTATAGAAATCGATAAAAAAAAAAAGTTTTCGGGGTAAAATAAGCTAATAATCAACTTATGGTTGTTGTCATCGATGACGCACATAATACATGTTAAATTGAGAATAACATAGTATTTTTGTGTATCAGATACATCCATATCGTAATCCTGTTTCTCTAGTTCCGTCTTATTTAATTTAAGAATCATGCTATAGTTTAATTTGTATTTCTTTTTAAAGATTATTTTAAAATTTTTCAAGTCCGTACTCTCACGATGTTATCCTTTTGCCAATAAAAGTTAGTAAAGTAAAATTATTAAGAAACTAAAAAGATTGAGAGGAACATATTTTAAAATATGTAACTTTTTATTTCCTGAATTTATATGAATAGAAAATAATAGATATCCAAATTGAAATAAACTTTTTAGCTAATATTTTATAATTATTTTTTATTTTAAATTTTATAATAAAAATCATTAATTAATATTAGTTAATTGAAATTTAATTTTCTATATTTATTCTTATAGTAATATCAAGAAGACAATAAAAAAATTAATAAAAAATAATTTAAATTTATCTTATTTAACATCTACTAATTCTAACGACACATAAATGTTAGATAAATAAATTTTAACTATTTGAATTGATTTTTTTACTTTTTAAATATTATTGTTATTCTTATAAATTCTTTTTAAGTAAGAGAATTCTAAGTTTTTTTTGTCGAAGCTGATGAAAAAGTTACCGAATTATTTTCATGTAAAATTATTAATTCTAATAAATTTAACTAAATTATTATTTAATAATTTTTAATTATCAATTTCATATTAACACATCTACATGTCAGTTTTGTCACCTCAAGTTTCTACCATAAAAAAAATACAATTAAAATAATCTAACCAATGGCACTGCAGGGGGCGTCTTTTCTTGATGGTATATATACGGCACAGATATGGTTTATGTGCCATTTTCCTTCTTTTTAACTTTAGCAGTGCTCCTGCTCTCTGTCTGTCTTTCTCTCACAACTGCGATTAATCAAACAAACTAAATCAATAATTAATAATGGCGACAATAATGCCAATACCTGATTTCATTTTGGATATCACTTTAGATATCATCAGGAGTAGTCTTGCACGTTATCTGGTATCGGTGCCGCCTCCTGACGATGAGTGGTTGAAGGAAATGAGAGGAAACCTGGGTATGATAGCCACCGTCATTGCAACTATGGCATTTCAAAACGGTCTGAATCCACCGGGCGGGGTTGTCCAAAACGGAGACAAGGGAACCGTCACTTGTCCAACTCCAAAACTGCACGGTCAAGCATGTCCAGGCCAATCTGTTTATGCTGCCGTGGACACACATGGATACACGGGCTTCATGATAACCAACTCTCTTTCTTTCTTGTTCTCTGTAACTACCTGTATTATGGTTATAAGCGGAAGTCCTATTGGTCCAGGATATCCCACCTTGGTATTGGCAATGTTCATGTCCCTCTCTCTCCTCCTTCTTGCTGTCTCCTACGTGCTTGGTGCTTTCCTTCTCAACCCACATGTGCAAAGAAATTACAGTATCATCATCTACGTAATTATCTTCGTCCCTATCACGATGCTGGTGAGTTTCGTTTGTTTCCGCTTCGCTGCATTGATTATGGCCGTTCGGCGGAGCAATGAAGAAGATACGCATGATACAACTTCCACCGAGGAGGTATAGAGTGACTTACAGATCCAGTTTGCTTTTGGTAACGGTTTTGAGGAATGCTAGGGGCAGCAATTTTGGTGTTTTGTAACCATCAATTGGTCATTAATGGTGTTTTTAATAGTGTGAGATTATATCTAATGGTAGGAGATCATTCACTTTTGTTTTGATGGTTAAAAATTGCTGGCCCTTAGACTTTTCATAGTTTTAATCGTTTTTAACAAGTTAACTCTGTCTGATCCCTTTTTTTCTTTCTTTTATAAATATATACAGGAAAAAATTGAAACACATAACACTCAACAACTAGTGGATTCAACTGGTAATTCTCATCTTGATACTCTTGGAATAGTTCTTGAAAAAGTGGATCCTGATTTAGACATGAGAGTTGTCCCAACAGTGACTTTTAAAAACACTGCTACGGAGATTACTCATAAGAATTTTGGTTCTTTAAATGAGGCTGGCACATCGTCCAATTGTAGTTTAAATGTGCAAGAAGAATTGGATGCGGTTAAAACACAATTGCAAGCACTAATCTCCTATATTGCTTCTAAGGAGTCGTTGGCTGCGATATTATCTAATCATCAAACTTCATAGGTAAAAACACAATCTTCGTTAATTTTTTTATTTTATTTTAAGTTTTGGATTATTCTAGTTCGGATGGTAATTGTTAATAAGTACTAGTGAGAATAAATTCATACTGCTATCTCTTGATAAAATGAATTGATGAATGAGTTTAGCCTGAATAACCTTTGTGAAGTAGGGCTCTGTCCTGTAAATTTGTTCATATTTCATAATATCTATCACATTAGTTAATTATTTCCGCAGCTAGTAAGAAATTGAGTCACTTTAATATTATGAGTTGATGGGCTGCTCAAATTGACTAATTTTGGACACGTTTACATGAAACAAAAATTGATAAATTTTGATATTTTTTTAAGGTATGTGAAAAAAGAAAAAAAAATTGGTTTTGTGAAGGAAAAGTAAAATATATAAATGGAAAAGGTTTATCAATTGATCTGAGAATTGGGCTGATTAGTTGAAGTACAGTAAAATTTCATCTATGGATGGTCATAGTTAACTCTGATTTAGGTCAATTATGCCCTATTTTTGGGGTTATAGTTTCTTTTCCACTGAAAGTTGCAATTATATATAAACTTTTGTAGCTACAAATTTTTTTTTTGACATTTTGAATTATGCTAGTTAGGATGGTAATGGGTAAGTAATAAAGGGGATGGTAAAAGTGAGGCTGCTATCTTTTGATAAAGTGAATTTGTTGTCTGCAACTGGCCAACTGCTAATAAAATTGAATTTGAAAAATGACAAAAATATTTATTTTTCATTTGATTCTTGATATATGTATATACTTTTGTCCTACTTGGGTCAATATCATTTTTTTGTTATTTTTTAATATATTTTTAAATTATATTTTTATTGTAGGAATATGAAGTAATTTTTTGGTGCGAGCAACAAAACATCATGATCTTTTTATGATGGAGATTTTATGTATTAAGATATTTAAAATTGAAATATTATGTCATGTATTTTGTATAAGAGTTATGATTTTTTATATCTAATATTAAAAAATCGAATACTATATTTGATACTTTATTTATGAGTTATGTAATATTTTGTTTATGGGTTACGATTTTGAGTTATTATAAAATTTTAAACAAAATAATATTTGTTTAATGTGGTCAAAATGATGATTTTAATTGTCATTTCAAACAAAAAAAAATTGTTATTTTAACTTGGTAAAAATAACAGATAAAATTGTTCTTTTAAACAATAAAAAATGTCACTGTAATCTGAAAAAAATAGTGGTTGGTAACTGCAATGTCCTTTCAACTAGGAAAAATGGCGTGATTTTAAACTGCTATTTCTAAATGATAAAAATGTCACTCTTATTGGAAAAAACGGCAGTTTATAACTGTTTTTTTACACAATGAAAATGTCATTTTATCCACGTAAAAAACAATAGTTTAACCAACCAAAAAAATACCATTTTATTTGGATATAATGACGATTAGAACCGATATTTTAACCTATTTAAAAATTATTATTTTAATTTTAGAAAGTGTGACGGTTTTTTAAAAATCGCTGTAATAATTAGAATGACGCTTCTAATTATGACATTTTTTAAAAACGTTATTTTTGTAAACAATGGCGATTCAAACTTCTGTAAATACCAAAAAATTTCTGTAATAACTAATATGTTTTTGTGGTGACAAATAAGTTCTCTAAAAGAATTTAAAAGTCTCACATTTTAAAATATGAGAAATGCTTTTTCTATTTTCGATTAGTTAAGAATTTATTTATCTTCGAATTAAAAGAATAAAGATTTATTTATCATTTTTTCAAAAAATTTTACATGACAATAAAAATCAGCTGAAAGTAACTCAAGTTTTTCTTAGTTTGTGTTTATTAATTATTATTAAAATAAATAGATAATTCTAAATATATTAAATATATAATTATAAATATTAAATTAAATAAGATAATTTTATATTATTCTTCCTGCCATTACTTATTTATTAATTTTCATTTGCTCTCTTCTGTTCACTCTAGTTACACATCTGTACCTAATTTAAATCCAACGGAGAGTAATTCATTCATCAAAGAAGGCAAGATTTGTCAAAGAAGGCGAGATTTATCCACCACATGACACTATTCAACATTTATCTATATAAGGTTAATATATTTTTCAATAACTTTTAGCTCAATATCATACCATGTAATCATGACGAAATTCCCCTGCATTCTTGTGGAGAAGAAAATTTTGTTTCTTCTTTGTATAAGTTTGGATTAGCTCCTTTCATTGTATGCTCTTTTATTCTCACCAGAAATTGCTAATTAACAGTTATGGCCTACAATTGTTAAGACTTAGATTCGGTTATTAATAATCTAAGCTAAGAGACTTACTTAACCCTCAAGCAACTGACCATGCTTCTCTTCGCTTACCGATTCTGTTTTCAGTTAGTTAGCTTCTGTTATAGGCAGTTATATTAGTTAGGTTAGTTATCAAGAAGTGCTTATCAGTTTAAGTGCTATTGCATCAAGTGTATCAATACTGGTTGATTCTTATGCTTTCAGAATCATAATCAGAATTCATATTCTACAATTCCGATTAATCAGTTCTCTTCTACCTTCCCTATTAGCTTGGTCAATTCTCTTCACTTAACAATTCTGACAATGCTATCTAAAGTTGTACCATTTGTATAAAATTATTTCACTTTATTATACTATAAATAAATGTTCAAATAATTCCTATTATGCAAACTGAGGCTAATTATTAACATATATCTGAATATTTGGAGGAGGAAAAAAAGCACTTACACAATACTACTCAACAAGAAGTGGAAGTTACATCAAAGCTACATTTGCCTTTTGAGACAATCTCCCCTGTTATCATTACTATATTCATTACTATAAGACATATTTGAATATTGTGGAATAAGTCTTGCAGAAGAAAATAAGACTGGTTTTGGAGGATATGGTACTGATTCAAGTGGTCCTTTTAGGATGTCAATTACTTTATCTATAGAAGGTCTATCCACTGGATTTGGTTGAATACACCATAAACTCACCAAAGTAATTTTCATCACAATATCATTTTCTTCTGCTTTGTAGGACAAACGCCTTGTAGGAATATTCCCTTGATCAAGATCTTTATAGATCCAATCGGGAAAATAATTCTCACTACCCTGTGATGTTTCACTTTTGTAGTTTTGTTTTTTTTTTCAATAATTTCAAGAATTAACATGTCATAACTATATACATCAGATTTGTGAGAAACTCCACCATATATTCGACTAAATACTTCTGGTGCAATATATCCTGGAGTTCCTCTTGTTACTTTGGTCCTTCTTACAAATTTTTGCCAATCCAAAATCTGTAATCTTTGGACAGAAATGTTCATCCAAAAAAATATGTTGAGGTTTAATATCAAGATGTAAAATTCTTGTATTACATCCTCGGTGTAAGTATTCTAATCCTCAATTGAGATTTGATACAAGATGCTACAATCCAATTTACAGAGAGTATCAGAAGAATCTTTTCTATAAGAGAACTTATCTAAAGAGTCATTATGCATGAATTCATAAACCAGTACTCTTATTTTTTTGATAGCAAAATTCTAAAAGTAAAACAATATTCACATTAGATGTTCTATTAATGATAGAAACTTCATCTATAAATTCTTCCACATTTTCCTTTGACTCTTTCAATATTTTTACTGCCACCTGTTGACACCATCAGCTAAACTTGCTTTATACACAATACCAAGTCCTCCTTCTCCTAATTTTTCATAAAATGAATTTATCATCTTTTTCACTTCTTTATATGTATATATCGCTTGAGACTCAAGGAACCATAACTTTTAATGAGATTTTCAACATGTTCTCCTCGACATTGTCCTTTTTACTAACCTAAAACATCTCTTACGATGAAAAGCAATCACCCCAAAGATTAAAATAACTCCCACAATACTTACAGCACTAGCACCTGCGATGTAACGAAGTGAAGAATAATTACCAATAGAGTAATGCATGCTACGTGAACTTTACATACACTTGACAAAGAAAAATTCTATTTTTAACTTAACTATTAACTTTGTAGATAAAATTTTAAAATTTTCAAAACGGTAAAAGATAAAATTAAACAAAGAGATTGAGGAGAAAATAAAGATATTTATTCATTGAGGTACAAACAAACTTTTCCTAATATTTGATATAATCCTTAGGACAATAGTAACAAGAAGCAATTAATAAAAGTATAAAACTTTGAAAATGGTCCTACACATTTGAAATCAATCAAGCTAGAGGTGACGCATGAGATATTGAAGCCAATATCTTATATCAATAAAATTGTGGCCACTTAATCTTTGAGTCTACATATTCATTAATCATAAGTTTGTTAATTACTTTATTACAAAAGAAGAATGCTAGAGACCATAAAAATTTATTATTTTTAGCCATCACTTAACATTATTTAGTAATTCAACAATATATTTTATTTATACTTTAAATATTGATGATTAATTGATGACCAAAAATAATAAATTTTGATAGCTCTCTAGCATTCTTCGTTATAAAAATATTTTCAATAAATTGCTTCAAATTAAAAAATATTCCATCTAAAGATACTGTTTTTAAAATTTGACATATTACTATTTGATATTAGCTTTAAATATTATTTAAAAAAATGCTAAGAACCGTTAGAATTTATTATTTTTTATCATCATTTAACTATCAATTCAATTTTTTTAGTCTAATAATCTAATATATTTTATCTCATACTTTTAAATATTAATGACTAAATAATGATAAAAAAAATAATTTTTAATAATTTCATAGCATTTCTCTTATTTAAAATTTGAGTTTTACAAATTACATAGTAGTCTGAAAAATAAATGAAGTTAAAATTGACTCGTTTAAAAAGTTATTAAAATATGGGCCAAGTTAAACCTGTATTATTTTAACTGAACTATTAATTAGTTACTTAATCAATAAGATATTCTGAATCAATGAAATAATATTGGATCCAAAGTAAAACTTTTAATATTTTAAAAAGATACTGATAATTCATAATTCTCTTTAAAATACCATCAACATCCATTATATTCTTCTTCCCATTGAAGAACTTGCCCTTTATTAATCATATCACAATATGGTCTATTTCAGAAAATTTAACTTGTTTGTCTGTCTTATACTCTTATGTGATCAGTAACATGCATTTAATCCCTTTCTATTGTTGTTAAGTAAAACAAAAAAAAATACTCTTTAACAATATGTTTCCTATACACAGACATGCATATCATAGTAATTATATTGCTCTAATTTTCTGTAAAAACAATTTATCCTTTTTGTAAACAAATTTTAACCATGGACATTTCAGTTGGCGCAGATAAAACGTACCTAATTTGATCCAAAGTGGTGTAGTTCTAGTTGGAGAATGCGCAACAATAAAAGCATTATTTGCAGTATTGATGAGCACCATGTTAGGCGAGAATATAGGAATGATCCCTGATAAGTTGTTGTTGGAGACATCTAGAATCTTGAGTTGTGGCAAGGTGGTCAAACTTTCAGGAATTGATCCGTTTAAATTATTCTCAACAAGATACAGTTCTTCCAAGTCAGTTAAATTGGCAAACGCCGGTGAGATAGTTCCGGTGAGATTTAGGTTTGTCAAATTGACCGTTCTGATCTTGTGCTGGATATCGCACGTGATGAAATTCCAACCATTACAGGGATTGTTTACTCGCCACGTGCGCGCCAAGAGAAGCGGATACCCAAACGCCGCAGTAGCAAAACGGTGACTCTGTAATACTCGTGTTGAATACAGGCACAGGGCCTGTATCTAGTTGTTGTCCAGCGAAACTTGAGTCAAGAAGGGGAGATTGATGAGAGAAAGTGGAACTGCATGCACCCGTTAATTGATTGTCCCCAAGCATTAGAGATTGCAAAGAGGTGCAATTTGACAGGTTGGGAATGGGACCTTCTAAGGAGTTCCTTCAAGTCTGACAGCAAGCAACTGCGTCATGGATGAAAGAAATTCAATTGTACCCGACAAGCCACCATACTTCTGGTCACCGAGATGCAACGATTCTAGCTTGAGTAGTTTTCCAATAGACTTGGGCAACACGCCAGTCAGGTTGTTTTTTTAGAGATAAAGAGTCTGCAAGTTGGGGAAGGAAGCAAATGTATCTGGCAAGGAGCCCAAAAGGTTTGTAGCGTCGAGTGAGAGAAAGGTAAGTCCAATTGAGTTATTCAAACTGGCGGGAAATGTCCAGGGTGCAAGGTTGGTGTTGAGACTCAAGCTGAGCTGCTCCAAACTATATAGATCCTGGAAGCAACCGTGAGGGATGGAGGTGAAGTTGTTGAAGCTCAGGAACACCTCTTGAGCGACATTGAATTCAGGTTGATTTCTTCCACGCAGGGGTTGTTGTGAAGATCGGTGCCGCAAATGACATGGCTCCAGTCGCACATGTTGGTGACGTTGAACCAGCTGGAAGGAGCAGGGGATATGGCCTCTCTAAGCTTGATGAGATAAGCAGCTTCATCACCTACTATCTCGTTATTGTTATTGTTATTCGTGGACAACACAGGCTGCCAGAACAAGAAGAATGTTAGTAAACCCATATTTCAGATCTGATCTGTATCTTTGTTCCACAAGCTAAGGGGAGAGATGTGTTTAGTGGGAATGAAACCATGCCGTGGTGGTAGCTAGAGACAAGGGAAGGTTGGGTGTTGGTGGGTGGGGCATCCACAATTCAACTCCAATACTTTCCATGATTGGGAAATGATATAGGTAACCATTACCATATTCTCTGTGTTTTTCTTTTCTAATTAAATAAAGACAAACTAAAGAATTGCCTCTCCGTCCAATCAGTTTTCCAACCTTTTGCTAACAAGTCTCTGATAACGTTGAAGCTTTTCGCTAGCTATTATGTATGTGATAGCTAAAATTATAAAACGGGTCAAATCCGTCAAGCCAAACCATCAAAACTTTGAACGATTGATTTTGTGTCTCTAGAGTTTCTACTTGTTTTCCAGACCTTATTATTGTACTGTTATTATGTAAGATATTTCGTTAATTATTTAACTTTGACCTCAGACTATATTAAAACTTTTTTGGATTCAAACAAAAAACTTTAAACTTTAATAACCAAAACAAAATTACGCCTAAACGTAAGACGAATTTAGTACTTTATCCAATAATGAAATACAACTAACCTTATAGTTTTTAGAAACATAGTATTACAATTTTTTAAAAAACTTGCTCCTCTATAAAATTAAACTTACTTGCTAGGGGTATAGTGCAACTATTTTCTTTTTGAAACCTTAGTAACATTTATTTCCTTTTGACGAAACTATAAGTCTATAACACACTCACTTTCTTTCTTGATCTGTTACACTCACTCATCACACTCATTCTTGATGTTACACTACTTTTGGTTTTTGACACTCATGCTAAGATTCTTCATCCAGGGCACTAACTACTCATAACAAAAAATTCCATACATAAAACATATATGAGATACCCTACATATTTATGTTACATTCATGGCCGTTCAAGAAGAAATATCAAATTCAGCTTTATAAAGTTGTACGCGTGCAACATACATATAAGATGGTTAGTTACGACCTCTAGGTAAGCATGGAAAGACTATAGCAATTTTGCAACATCCTTATCACAAAACAAGTTGTCAAATTGTTGTCCACAGCATACACTACTGTTTGCAAGTTTTATCAACTAACGCCACTTGTAACTTGGATTTTATATCTACATTCATGTTTCTAACTTATTCCTTGAAAAGTTTTCAAAAGAAAAAAGTTGCGTTTCTTTTCACGCTTGCCCCTGTCTCGTGCTCTCAGTTGCGAATACTCAAGCAAAATAAATCAATAATAGTACATGTTGACCAAAACGACCTCTTTCTTGTTTTCTATAGAGCAATGCTAGGGTCAGTAAATTTTGTGATTGGTAGCCATCAAATAGCCATTAATGATGATCTAATGGTGTGAGATAGATGTGAGATTTCATCTAATAACTCACTTTTTTCTGCTGATTACATGCTGGCCAAAATTCAATAAAATTGCTAGTCCCCTAGACTTTTCCTTTTCTCTATAATCACATGTATTATGGTTATGACCAAATTTCTTCAT